>NC_073691.1:191882123-192117077 GCF_029784155.1 Uranotaenia lowii | reverse complement strand
CACGTCCTTGCCCAGCGGATTCCCATGCAGACCGAGCACTTGCAGGTGAAACAGCTTGCCGAGTTCGTACGGAAGCACACGCAGCAGGTTGTTGTTGAGCATAAGTTCCCTAAAATGTAAAGGATTTCGCTTGTGATTAGAAGCTTCAACTAAACGATCAATTTCGCTTCTTACCTTAGATGTATCAGCTCGCCCAGCTCGGCCGGCAGGCTGCGCAGCTTGTTGCTAGAAAGGTCCAGCGTTCGCAGGTTTACCAGCTGGCCGATCTGGTGCGGCAACCGCATCAGACAGTTATCATTGAGATAAAGTGCCGTCAGATGCTCGAACTTCCACAGGGTCGGGCTGAGGTTGCGCACACTGCCGGTTATCTCGACGCCGTGCCAGCAGGTCTTCTTGCCAGCCGCGATGTCCTCGGCCGTGAGAAAAGTCTGCTGCCGCCTCGGGTTGTTGTTATCGTACTTGTCTTTATTTCGGGACATCTTCTTCGGCGGCGTTGTCGTTTTCGGATGGTGCTACTGGGAGGCGAAGAAGGCTGGCGGCGGCGCGTTTTGCCGTCCACGGACACTTTGTCTCGGGGCGCTTGGGCTTGGCCTTGGATCTGCTGCTGCCGCCGGAAGCAGTTTGGGAGCTTGCTGTTGCAGCTTTTAGCGGCGCTTCTTCGGACAGTTAGCCTCCCTGCTGCTGCTGCTGCTTTTGCAGAGTGAGCACGGACCGGCAGAGGCAGTTGGGCGCGGTTGATAGTGGCTGTACCAGAGGCGAAGCTGCGATTTCCGGTGGCTGCTGAACAAACGTTGGCTTGAAAGGTAGATGGATCCTGCCGGGAGCAATGAAAGAGATATTAAAGCGTTTGATCCTATATTTTGTGGAAATTCGAAAGAAAATCTAAGGTATTTAAACTTAAAACAAATAGGCCCATAAAAAGAGATTTTGACGTTCAGGACAGATTTTTAAATTCGAATTCAGATTCAGTAAGCTTCAATGCACGAAAAAAGGATACAAATGCTCAATACATTTGATAATCGGATTAAAATAAGAATTTAATTTTAGGATGACGATTCCAGCTTCAGAATTGACATTCAGATTTCCGATTCGAGATACAGAGTTAACATTTGGGTTCGGACTCCAAAATCGGAATCTATACTTGAGATTCAGAATTGGAGCAGTTTTAATAGTGACAATATGCTGATTTAAAAAAAACAAGCCTCAAAGATTTTTTTTTTTTCAAAACTAATAAACACTTTTTGTCCCATATTTTGAATTGGCTAACAGGTTAGAAAAGGTTAATTCTGAAAGGAAAATCAAAGTTTCAGTAATATTTTTGTCATTTTTGCCATTTTTGTAATTTTTGTTTTTTTTTATTTTTATCAATTTGGTCATTTTTATCATTTTACTTATGTTTGTCATTTTGTCACTTTTGTCATTTTTGTCATTTCTGTCATTTTTATAATTTTTGTTATGTTTGTCATTTTTGTCATATTAGTCGTTTTTGTCATATTTGTCTTTTTTGAAGTTTTTGTCATTTTTGTCATGTTTGTCATTTTTTAATTTTTGTCTTTTTTTTCTATTGTTGTCATGATTGTCGTTTTTGTCATTTTTGTCATTTTTGCTATTTTTGTCAATTTTGTTATTTTTGTCATTTTTGAAATTTTTAATATAATAACATTTTTGTCATTTTTTTATATTTTTTTTTTAATTTCTGTCATTTTTGCATTTTGTGTGATTCTTTTTGTTTTTGTAATTTTCTTAAATTTTGTCATATTTGGTCATTTTTTTTTTTTTTGTCATTTTTACAATTTTTGTCATTTTTGTCGTTTTTGACATTTTTGTTATTTTGGTCATTTTAATCATTTTTCATCTGATTGTCATTTTTGTTATTGTTGACATTTTTGTCATTTTTGTTATTTTTATCATTTTTATCATTTTTTTAATGTTTGTAATTTTGTCATTTGGTCATTTTTGTCATTATGTCGTTTCTGTTATTTTTGTTCATTTTTGTCACTTTAGTCTTTTTTGACATTTTTGACATTTTTGCCGTTTTTGTCATTTCTGTCATTTTTAATCATTTGCGTCATTTTTGTCATATTTTGTTATTTTTGTCATTTTTGCAAGTTTTGTAATTTTTGTCATTTTCATTATTTTTGTCAATTCTGTCATTTTAGTTATTCTTGACTTTTTGTCATTTTGGGCATATTTTTCTTTTTTTCGTAATTTGACATTTTTGCTGTTTATTTCATTTTTTATCATTTTTGCCAATTTTGCCATCATTTTTATCACTTTTGTCAATTCTATCAATTTTGTCATTTTTGCCATTTTGGGCAAATTTGTTTTTTTTTATCTTTTTTGATCTTTTTTTCATTTTGACCTTTTTTATCATTTTTGTCATTTTTATCATTTAAGTCACTTTAGTCATTTCTGTCATTCCTATCATTCCTATGGGAATTACGCTTGTGATAGGGAAACACGTCTTGTAGGTTTGAATAGTTATTAGGAACTAAAATTTATTTTCACTAAACTTAGTCTACGATTGCTTAGATTTAACTTCAGCATATGTGGATTACTTCGACTCCAACACTCCTCCCTAATCCAAGATCCCGATCAAAATCTTCTGGTCCGAGATTTTGGTTGATGAAAGGGGTTTGGTGAATCCGTTGGCTGCCTGATGTTTCGTGTTGATGTATTGTACATCAATCGCTCCGCTGGTGATAGCATCGTTGACAAAATGGTATCTGATGTCCATGTGTTTCGTCCTCGGGTTATATGCACCATTTTTGGCCAGACATAGTGCAGATTGATTATCACAGTATACCTTCAGCTTCGTTGCTCCACAAATCATCCACAGCAGATTCCGCCACCACAATGTTTCCTGAACAGTTTTCGCCAAAGCCATCAGTTCCGCTTTACACGAGGAAAGGGCGACCGTTGGTTTTTTCTTCACACTCCAGGAAATTGCGCCACCTTGCAGCACAAAAACGTAACCGGTTGTGGATCGCCTGGTATCCAAATCTCCTCCCCAATCTGCATCGGTGTAGCCAACAATGTCAGCATTGCCATCTCTCCGGTAACAAAGTCGACTTCCTGTTGTTCCCTTGAGATAACGGAAAATCCGCTTCACTGCCGTCCAGTGCTTTCTGCCAGGATTGTGGCAAAATTGGCTTACCACGTTCACTGCATACGAAATATCGGGTCTTGTTGCTTGAGAAAGGTATAGAAGACAACCTACTGCCTCCTTATACGGTGTATTTTTCATTTCGTCTTGCTCCTCGGGTGCGCTTGGTACCATCGACTTGTCCAATTTCTCGCTTGCCTCGAACGGTGTACTAGCTGGATGACAATCCATCATTTTGAACCGATTGAGAACATCTTTAATGTAGGTTTCTTGATCCAGGGTAATTTCTCCTACCTCCAAATCGCGATTGATCCGAATTCCGAGACAGTATTTAGCGATACCCAAATCCTTCATCCGGAAACGATCACACAGGAACCTCTTCAAGTGCTGTTTCGTCCGATCATCGTTGGTAAAGATTAGAAAATCGTCGACGTATATCGTGACGAAAAGCATCTTTCCTTCCGTGGCCTGATAATAGAGACATGTATCCACCTTCGATTGAGTCAATCCAAATTATTGTAACGCCTGGTCCAGCTGGTTGTTCCAGACCCTACTGGACTGTTTGAGACCATACATCGCCTTGCGGAGTCTGCAAACTTTCCTTCGATTGCCGCCGAAACCTTCAGGTTGCTCCATGAACAGCACCTCGTCCTTCAGCTCGCCTTGCAAAAATGCCGTAACCGCATCCATTTGCTCAATTTGCAGATCGTGTTTCACCGCCATCGCCATCAAGAATCGGATCGTGGAATACCGTACGACTGGAGCGTACACCTCGTCAAAATCGATGCCTGGTCGCTGAGAGCACCCCTTAACGACTAATCGTGCTTTGTAGCGTTCGACCTCTCCGCTGGCTCCACGTTTGGTTTTGAATCCATTTGTTTTTTATCGCCTTCTGCCCTTTCGGTAGATCCTCGAGTACCCACGTGTTGTTGGATTCGAGAGCTGCAATTTCCTCACACATCGCCGCAATCCACAGCTCACGGTCCGGCCGACCG
Source organism: Uranotaenia lowii (assembly GCF_029784155.1). Lineage (NCBI taxonomy): Eukaryota > Metazoa > Arthropoda > Insecta > Diptera > Culicidae > Uranotaenia > Uranotaenia lowii. The sequence continues at coordinate 192,112,976 of NC_073691.1, read as the reverse complement.
AGTACCTCTTCGTAGCTCATAGGATCGTCCAAACATTCGGTCGTCTGCGTTGATGGGGAGACATTTTGGCCAGTATAAGTCGAATAAGAAATGTAATTGTTATACTTGTCTGGGTACCTGCGCTCCCGACCGATGCGCCTAAACTCATGCTCTTTTTCAGCAGGTCTACCAGATTGCGGTGGGAGCGCGCGATCTGCCACCGGATGCTGCAAAAAATCGTTTTCTGCTGACGAGCTTGAAGGTTCTTCCGAAACTTGAGGCACAGTTGCTTCAACGACCGTTACAGCTGGCTCAGGGAAGACAATTTCCAAGAAATTGACCGGTTCATGTCGCTTGTCCTTCAATCCTTCACATCGACCTTCATGGAAAATAACAACATCTCGACTTATAACGACGTCTTGAATTTCAGGATTGTATACCCTGAAGCCTTTGGTATCGTCAGCATAGCCAAGGAACACACATCGCTTTGATTTCGGATCCAGATTCTTTCGCAGTCGAACCAAACACCTTCAACTTGCTCAAATCGGGCTTCGATCCTGTCCAGGCTTCTTCTGGCGTAACACCATTTAGCGCACGTGTCGGGCAACGGTTGATGACATAGGCTGCCGTGTTCACAGCCTCAGCCCAAAACTCCTTCGGTAACTTGGCCTCGTTGAGCATACAGCGAACCTTCTCGAGAATCGTACGATTCATTCTCTCGGCAACTCCATTTTGTTCCGACGTATACGGGCAGGTCTTCTGATGTCGGATACCTTCACGTTCTAGAATTCGCTTGAAACTTGAGTTCACATATTCGCGGCCATTATCGCTTCTCAACACTTTTAGCTTGATACCAGTCTGGCGCTCAACCATGGCTTTGAAATTCTGGAACGCTTCAACGGCTTGATTTTTCGTCTCCAAATTATAAACGAAAAGCTTCCTCGTAGCATCATCGATGAAACTGATGAAATACCTGCATCCTCCCAGCGACGGAATCTCGAATGGACCACACAAATCAGAGTGTACTAGTTCCAAACGCTCTCGTGCCCTCGTCGTGCTAGTCGGAAACGATGCTCTAGCTTGTTTTCCTTCGATGCACTCCATACAACCAGCAAACGATGACCCATTGAGCTGCATTCCCGTTGAGACGTTTTGAAGCTGCTTGAGACTGTGCACGTTCAAATGACCAAGTCTTTTATGCCAAAGATCTAAATCATTGCATAAAAACGCCTTCGGTGCTTTCCGATTCAGCCGGTATAATCCTCCATCAGCAGTTCCCGAAACAAAAATCTGGCCATTTTTGTTGAGAACCTTGCAGTCGTCTTTTGTGAAAACAACCGTGAAGCCTTTTTCGCAAATCCTTCCAATAGACAACAGGTTTGTCGCTAAATCCGGAACTTCCAGTACGTCGCTCACGTTCACAGCTCCTTTAAGACAATTCAAATTGACGATGCCTTTCGATTTCGCCAACATGCTGTCGTTGTTTGCGGTACCAACATTTAGGGAAATTTCCGTCTTCGATTGGAAATCTACCTCAGTTCTCGCCATGTGGCAAGTCGCGCCTGAATCGAAATACCACTCGTTCCGATCAGCATCGCCCATCGCAACGGTCGCCCTTTGTTGCTCTTTCGAATACAGAGCTCCTTCATCTGCGCCATTCCGAAGATCTTGCTTCACCTTGACGTCTTGCAATATTTTGCTCCTTACGAAGTCGGACCTCAGGACTTGACCGGACGCTTCTAGTCCCATCACCATCGGGGCGTAATATTTTGGCAACCCCTTCAGCAGAATTGACGCCAACCATTCGTCGCTCACCGGAAAATTAATTTCCGACAGTTTGTGACTTGTTGAAATTATTGCATCAACGTAGGCTTCAGTGTTTGGAAAATTTTCTAGCCTTGACGATACGAGTTGTTGTAGCAACCCAATTCTTCTGTAGATACCTTCGTCTTGAAAAGCCGTCTTCAATTTGTCCCATGCTTCCTTTGCGCTTCTCGCATCCATGACTAAACTTCGGTAAAATCCGCGCCACTACTCGCACCACCTGGGTTCCGAATTGGATAGTCTCTTGGAATCATCTTCTTTGAAAATTTTCAAACGACGTGACCTGGGCCCATAACCTATGGGAATTACGCTTGTGATAGGTCTTGTAGGTTTGAATAGTTATTAGGAACTAAAATTTATTTTCACTAAACTTAGTCTACGATTGCTTAGATTTAACTTCAGCATATCTGGATTACTTCGACTCCAAAAATTCCTATCATTTTTGCTTTTTTGTCATTTTTGTCTTTTTTGTCATTTTTACCATTTTTATCATTTTTTTCATTTTTGTCATTTTTTAAATTTTTCATTTTTGTCAATTTTGTCATTTTTATAATTTTTGTCGTTTTTGTCATTTATGTAATTTTTGTCATTTTGGTCATTTTGTTATTTTTTGCCATTTTTGTTACTTTTATCATTATTGTCAAATTGGAATTTTTGTCTTTTTTGTCATTTTTGCCATTTTTGTCATTTTTGTCATTTTTTACATTTTTATCATTTTTGTCATTTTTGAAATTATCGCCAGTTTTGTTCTTTTTGTCATTTTTGTCTTTAATGAATTTTTTATTATTTTTGTCATTTTTGTCAGTTTTGTTACTTTTGTCATTTTTGTCTTTTTTTGTCATTTTTGTTACTTGTGTCATTTTTTTTTCTTTTGTCATTTTAGTCATTTTTGTTATTTTTGTCACTTTTCTCAGTTTTGCCAGTTTTGACATTTTCTCCAGTTTTGTAATTTTTGACATTTTTGTCATTCTTGTCATTTTTTGTCACTTTTGACATTTTTGACTTTTTTGTCAATTTTGTCGTTTTTGTCATTTTTGCCATTTTTGTTACTTTTGTAATTTTTGTATTTTTTATCATTTTTTGTCATTTTTGTCATTTTTGTCATTTTTGTCATTTTTGTCATTTCTGTCATTTATGTCATTTTGGTCATTTATGTTATTTTTATAATTTTTGTCGTTTTTTGTTATTTTTGTCATTTTTATCATTTTTGCCATTTTTGTTTCTTTTGTCATTTTTATAATAATTATTTTTGTAATTTTCGTCATTTTTGTCAGTTTTGTCATTTTTATTACTTTGTCAATTCTGTCATTTTTGTTGTTTTTGACATTTTTTTCAGTTTCTATCATTTTTTTCATGTTTATCATTTTAATCATTTTAATCATTTTTACCATTTTTGTCTTTTTGCTTTTTTTTAACATTTTTTGTAATTTTTGTATTTCTGTCATTTTTATTAGTTTTGTCATTTTTGCCAGTTCTTTCAGTTTTGCTATTTATGTCCTTTTTGTTATTTTGTGTCTTTTGTCATTTTTGTGTCATTTTTTTCATTCTTGTAATGTTTGTCTTTTTTGTCAGTTTAGCTTTTTATGTCATTTTTGTCATATTTATCAGTTTTGTTACTTTTTTGATTCTTGTCAGTTTTATAATTTTTGCCATTTTTGTTATTTTTGTCGTTTTTGTTATTTTTATCGTTTTCGTTATGTTTTGTCATTTTCGTTATTTTTATCATTCTTTTGTCTAACAACTCAGATTCTCAACCGTGGCCCCGCTCGCGTCTTTTCTCAATGTCAGGGAAAAGATTTCTTATTCAGAATCAAGCTTTAAAATTCAAATCATAATTAAAATGTAGAATTCGCAATAACGAAGTTCGATTTTATATTAACACTATATAATTCGATTCTCAATTAAGAGTTAACAATCTGGACAAATTATCATCAAATAACGAACAAGAAATAAGATAATATGTACTGAATTCATAGATCAGGGATCAGGATCTACTTAGAATTAGGGATAGGCTTTAAACCACAATCCACTACTTACCTTCATCTACTTCCAAGACAACGGGCCGCTCGTTTTCCCCGGAGAACAACCTGCTGCGCTGCTGTTAACTTCCCTTCTTTGCACCGAATTCCTCCCAATTTTTCCGTCCTCCAAAAAAATTAGCACGACTTGCTCCAAGAATCTGACCCCAAGATGGAAACACACTCACAGAAAGAAAAAAATAATCACCAAATCACCAGATAGACACGGTATCAAACGGAATACACACGGATTACGGTCGCTTTTTTGCTGCTGAGTGCTGCTTGCAGTATCGGCCACTTCCGGCTGCTAACCAGAGACCTTCGGCTTGGCTTTGGCTTACAAAACGAAAACTAACAACAATTTAGCGGGGCGGAGGGCTTTCAAGAAAAGAGATTATTGGCCCACGGACACACACTCACACACGCACTGACTGATTGACTTGGCCACTGACCACCGTAAACACTTTCTGCTGCTGCCCTTGGGGTTATGATGATGCAAAATACCCTTAGCTGCTTGAATACGTTTTTTTTGCGCAATCCAGCAGCACCCTTGCAAGGTACAAATACCGCACAGACAGAGCACCACCTTCGACTTTTTCTAAAAGGCTTTCCCAATCGGAAGGAGGTTTGTCTTCGCACACTGCGCGGAGTGCCCGGGTCTGACCGAGACGCAGATCTGGAAGCAGCAGGAATATCTATCAAAACAATCCCACTCGAAGATGCACACTTTTGTTTGCGCGTTCCTGTGTGCCAGGATAAGAAAAACACGGCGGCCCACGATTTGAGGGAACACAGCACAGCAAACCCTGAACCGGAAGGACGCGAATCGCGGCGATTTTTTGTTCCGGAAGATCGTACTCGTCGACGAAAAATACCAAGCTGTAACGCGAAAAAATGGCTTTCCCCGACCTGGGTGGCTACGAATGGGTCTGCCTTTTTCCTGATACTAGGTTCTGATGGTGACTTTTTCGCTTTTTTCTTCCGCTCTCGCTCGCTATTGACGACTGATTTGAGTGAGGTTTAGAAGTGGCTGATGATGGTGTTGGCCTCCGCTATGTTAGAATTTGAGGGGAAACCTTTTTTTTTTGTCTGCCGCGAGAACAAACAATTTTGGGGGTCGCAATCGAACACGGCGGATCACTCGGTTCTTGTAGCGGAAAATGCGCGGAACAACTGGATGTACTAGCTTTTGTCTAGCGTTGGAGTGAAGAATTTTGGTGCACTGTACGCGATACTTTATTTTTTGTAGGAACACGGAACGGAACGTCTCTTCTTTTGATCGACACAGGAGATTCGCGTTTTTTTCGAATGGTTGAAATTGCGCGACGCTGTGTGTGTGGCCGCGTTTGAGGAGTGTTTCGTGGAAGCACCCCGAGTAACTGACGTTTCACGTCACGCTGTCAAAAAAACGCCAGTTGACGCTTAAACTGGGATGCCAGATGCTAAGATTTGTTTGTCAAATACAAACTTTTATTTACATCCATTGATTTTCCGGTATTATGATAAATTAGGATTTTTAGAGTTTTAAAAACAAATTTTATTCTCTTCCCATTTATTACACAGATTCAAAACAATCAGATTCTTTTCGGAATCATCTTAACAATGAGTACTTGTAAGACACAAAATCTGCCAGTTATTTTATTTAAGAAAATCTGGAATCATTGCTGAAGCACACTGAGAATCAGAGATGCCAATGTGCCTGACGCCTGGACAACGCCTGGATTTTTTGAGGCTATGCCTGACAACCTGATAAGCCTTTGAATTTCCCTGATTTTTTAAAATATGCCTGATTTTGCCTGATTTTTGCGAATGTCATGAAAAATGGGTAGTAAGGATGCAACGGTTATTGTCAAAATTCTGCAAAGCAATTCTTTTCGTTTCCCAGAGCCTTCTCTGTCAGTACTTAGTAAATGTTGAGCGTTGCCTTCTATAACATCACGAGATTCTCCTGAACTTGTGAACAGTGAAAATGTGGCTGAATCAAAGCAATCGAAAGATTCTCGTTCATTCTTATTTAAAAAAAGAGATTTAATAATAATGTTTCGATTGCTTGATGCATTAGAATAGAATTCAACCAAGTACTCTCACAACACATATTCGAGTGAAAATGTGGTGCGATGAAAAAAAAAAAGGTCATCACTTTGAGCGAAATTTCCGTTACTTTAACGAGCTTTAACATTGCCTGATTTTGCCTGATTTTTAATTCGCCAGTTCCCTGATCTTTGAAAAAAAATGTTGGCAACCCTGCTGAGAATATTATAACTCTCGCAAAGTAAAAAGACGTCCGTTAATATTGAACGTTAACAGTGGAATGAAAAGTTTTATTGTACTATGGTAACTATAACAAAATATCAATGATTGCTATGATCGCGGATTATTTCGCCAACACTCCTCCCTAATCCTCGATCCCTAGCATCTGCTTCATCTTGTCGACTCCAGCTTTAACCAAGGGCTTGGTGAATCCGTCTGCGACTTGCTCCTTCGTGTTGACGTAGTCCACCGCTACCTTACCGTCATCGATCGTTTCGTGGACAAAATGATAGCGAATGTCCACATGCTTCGTCCTCGGGTTGTAGCATCCGTTCTTGGCTATGCAGATGGCAGATTGATTGTCGCACAGGATTGGTACAACAATTTCTCCGGTAATTTGCTTCAATAAATTCCGCCACCACAACGCCTCCTGGATCGTCCTCGACATCGCCATGTATTCAGCCTCGCAACTTGATAAAGCTACCGTTGACTGGCGTTTCACGTTCCAAGAGATAGCGCCACCTTGGAACATGAACACGTATCCCGTCGTCGATCTCGCTGTGTCCTTGTCTCCTCCCCAATCTGCATCGGTGTAGCCAACTAGCTCTCCGTTGCCTTGCTTGCTGTACCGCAGCCGATTGCTCGCCGTTCCCTTCAGGTATCGTAGAATTCTTTTCACTGCGTCCCAGTGCTTTGGTCCCGGATTGCTGTTGAATTCACTGACTGCATTCACCGCGTAGCTGATATCCGGACGTGTTGCTTGCGCAATATACTGGAGACATCCTACAGCTTCCTTGTAGGGAACCTTCTGCATTCGTTCGTCCTCTTCCGGTTTCTGTGGTGACATCGATTTGTCCAATCGCTCGCTGACCTCAAACGGTGTACTCACAGGATGACAACTTCCCATGTGAAATCTGTCCAAAACATCTTCGATGTAGTTCTGTTGGTCAAGGGTCAATTCACCACGTTCCCGATTCCTGCTGATCCTCAGTCCCAGGCACAACTTCGCTTCGCCCAAATCTTTCATCTGGAACCGTGTGCTCAAAAATCTCTTCAGCCGCATCTTCAGTTCTGCGTTGTTGGTGAAAATCAGAAAGTCGTCCACATAAATAGTGACGAACAACATTCTGTCCTCATCGATGGAGTAGTACAGACATGGATCAACTTTCGATTTGTCCAGTCCGAACTCCCGTAACGCCTCGTCTAGCTGTTGATTCCAGACACGACTGGATTGCTTCAATCCGTAAAGCGCTTTTCTAAGCCGACACACCTTCGTCTTGTCTTGCTGAAAACCTTCGGGCTGCTCCATATGGATTACCTCGTCGTTGAGTCTGCCTTGCAGAAAAGCTGTGACCGCATCCATTTGATCCACGTCGAGATCAAACTTTGTCGCCAACGCCATCAGGTACCTTATGGTTGAGTACCGGACCACCGGTGAATAAACTTCGTCGTAGTCTATGCCCGGTCGCTGTGCGCAGCCTTTCACGACCAAGCGCGCCTTGTACCGCTCGATCTGGCCATCGGGTCCACGCTTCGTTTTGAAGACCCACTTGTTTTTGATCGCTTTTCCGCCCTTCGGTAATTCTTCCAACGTCCACGTTTGGTTGGCCTCCAACGCGCTGATTTCCTCTCGCATTGCCGCTACCCACAGCTCTCGGTCTGGTCTACGCAACGCCTCTTTGTACGTAGTCGGATCGTCCATCGTCTTGACATCCGAAACTGCGGCACCTCGTGCACCGCTCCGTGCAACTGTCGACTGTTGGGAAAGATTTTGGCCAATAAACGTGCTATAAGTGACAAAATCTTTGTACTTGCCTGGAGGGTGGCGCTCCCTACCGCTGCGCCTCGACACATGCTCTATTTCAGCTGGTCTTTTTGATTGCGGCGGGAGCGCGATGTCGCCATCTGCATCCTCGAATTCACTTTCGGAACTGCTGCTGTTGTTCGCTATTCGTTCGACAGTTGAATGCTCTGCAGCCTCATCCTGCTCCGGCTCGGGTTGCACCGGAATGGACGAACTCGCCCCTTCCACGGATGAATTAATTCTCGCTGGCAAATCACCTCTCGCTTCGGTGACCATCTCGTCCGAAAATTCAATTTCCAAAAACTCAATTTTGCTTCCTTTTTCAGATGCTGACGCCTCGCTTCGGCCCTCGTCCAGGATCTTCACATCACGGCTGATAATGATGTCGTTGCTCTCCGGATCGTAAAGTCGATACCCTTTTATGTCCTCGGAATAACCGACAAACACACACTTCGTCGATTTTGGGTCTAGCTTCTTCCGCTTCTGCTTCGGTACATGCATCATCGCTGTTGATCCAAAAATTTTCAAGTGGCCAACAAAAGGTTTCCGTCCGGTCCACGCCTCTTCTGGCGTCTTTCCGTCCAAGGTACGAGTTGGGCTCCGGTTGATCAAATAGACCGCTGTGTTCACCGCTTCGGCCCAGAACTTTTTCGGCATGTTAGCGTCGTTCAGCATACATCTCACCTTCTCCAGAATCGTCCGGTTCATTCGTTCCGCAACGCCATTTTGCTCCGGCGTATACGGACACGACTTCTGATGCCGAACACCATCCTTCTTCATGCTCGTCTTGAACCGATCGTTGATATATTCTCGGCCGTTGTCGCTGCGCAAAACTTTTAATTTGCAGCCAGTCTGCCGCTCCGCCATCGCCTTGAAGTTTTCATATGCCTCGTATGCCTGGTCCTTCGTCACCAACGTGTAAATAAACACCTTTCGCGTAGCATCGTCGATAAAGCTCACGAAATATCGACTTCCTCCTAGTGACATCACTTCAAATGGTCCGCATAAATCGGTATGAACCAACTCCAAACGCTGCTTGGCTCTCGAGTCGCTGTTCGGGAATACATCACGAGCATGCTTACCCTGCAGGCAAGCCACACAATCCAACGTATCTGCCTTTTTCATCGAAAATCCGTTTGCCATCCGCTCCAACTGCTTCAAACTTTGCAGGTTCAAGTGGCCTAATCGCCTGTGCCACACTTCGAGCTCCCCGCACACGTATGCCTTCTGCACCTGTCGGTTGAGTCGATACAATCCTCGTTCCGCAGTACCAGACGCAAAAACTTCTCCAGTTTCGGTAAGCACCTTGCAATCATCCGCCGTGAACGCCATCGTAAAGCCTTTGCTGCAGATTTTGTTAACCGACAACAAGTTCGCTGCTAGCTCTGGTACTTCCAACACGTCCTGTACGTCCACCGGCCCTTCGATGCAATCCAAATTGACCACGCCTCTTGCTTTGGCTGTCATACTGGTTTTATTCGCTGTGTCGATCTGAAACGACACCTCCTGCTGCGCTTGAAAATTCGGTCCAGCTCTAGCCATGTGGGTTGTGGCTCCAGAGTCAAAATACCACTCATCTTGATTAACATCGCTCACCGCCAAAACTGCACACATCGCTCGACCTTTTCGTCCTTTCGTCATCGTTGCTCCGGTCTTCTCCGGACAACTTGCTGCGTAATGCCCCGGTTTGTGGCAATTGAAACAAGTTACATCTCGCCTGCTCGAACCGCCGCTACCACGACGTCGCTGCTGATGCTGGTGGTGCCCACCTCCGCTGTAGAAAGCTCCTTCGTCACTGCTGCTTCGTGGTCCATTTTTGACTTGGACATCTTGCAGAATTTTGGATTTCACTGCATCCGCATTCAACGCCTGTCCCGACGCCTCCAAGCCCATTACCATCGGTGCATAGTACTTCGGCAATCCCATCAACAGTAGCGAAGCGAGCCACTCATCAGCAACAGGGAAATTTATTTCAGCCAGCTTGTGGCTCGTTGAAACCATGGCATCCACGTACGCTTCCGTGCTCGAAAAATTTTCCAGTCTGATCGAAGTAAGCTGCTGCAACAAACCAATGCGACGATAAATTCCGTCATCTTGAAAAGCGTTTTTCAGCTTTCCCCAGGCCTCTCTCGCGTTCTTCGCGTCCATAACCAGGCTGTAATTCGTCTTCTCCAGGGATAGGCAGATTGTAGACAGCGCCTTCATGTCAATCTCCTCCTCGACGACTTCGCCTTCCTTCGGTTCGACCGCGCACCAGGAACCCTCCCGGATGAGCGTCATTTTCATTGCGAACGCCCACGAAACGAAATTTTCTCGGCCCTTCAGCTTCTCGATCGTCAGAGCCACACTGCTTCCGCCGGTCGCACGAACCGCTCTCGCCGCACCGCTTCCAGTGTCTCCCGACCAGCTGCTTCCGCTGCCAGAATACATTTTCGTTTCTTGAAGAACTTCTTGATGTTACTGCTTCATGTAACTGCTTGAGGATTACTACTTCGATAACTTTCTACTAACTATTCCACTACTTCCGGTTATGACCATTTGCCTGGGCCCATAACCTCTCGCAAAGTAAAAAGACGTCCGTTAATATTGAACGTTAACAGTGGAATGAAAAGTTTTATTGTACTATGGTAACTATAACAAAATATCAATGATTGCTATGATCGCGGATTATTTCGCCAACAATAACGTATTTTTTTTCACCTGGAGGCAAACTAGAGGCAACCCTGGGGGAGGAAGACTGAAATTTTCTGCATCGTTTTCTGCATCGTTTTTTAACTGTTCGGCAAAAAGCCAGCGATTGTTGAAAAGATTTGTAATCGTTCAAATTTTGACTTAAGATGATCAGTTTCGTGTTGCGAGTCATGTAACTCAGTTGTTTGGGTGCTAAATTTAGATTTAGCTAAATTTTTAGAACAACAATTAATCAAACCATTTTTATTTATCAGCTTCAAAACTTTGACGAAATTTGAGTGACTTAATACGCCATATCATACAAGAATTTTCCAGAGCAAAACAAAACCTAATTAAATCATTGTTTTATGCAAAACAAGTGCTTTTCAGCATCAAACAAGTTCTATTAAAAATCACTAAATAAGAAAGTAAAATTTTGAACCTTCGCACTGGTCGGTAGATTGATGAGAGAAATTTGACGTTTGAAAGATTTTTTTCTTTTTTTATTCAGTCTTCCTCCCCCAGAGGCAACCTAGGTTCGCTCTAACTGCTGTCATCGTGCTCATTTATTGCTCGAGAGGCAACCTAGGTTCGCTCGAAAAAGGGACGGAGTCGCCCTGAGAAAAAAGTCAGTTTTGCGAGAAGTTCACCAATACTCTCAACGTTGTTGTCAAAACATTAAACAGCTGTTTTTGGCTGAAAACAAAACAGTGTAATAATGAACGGGCAAATGATTATTGCCGCGATTTTGAACCTCTCAGCCAAGCAAAATCGTATTATCTGCAGTCCAGTGCAATCCGGACACAAAAAACGGCAATCCGGATGTGAAGAACCGAATGAAGAAATCCAGAAGGGAGAACAAAATGACAGCTGCATGTAAACATTGCGCTCGTTCTCACGCACACCTACGTATGGAATAACTCGAAACCCGAAACTTGCTTTTTTATTCTGACGGTTCTAGAGCCAAATCCGGAATCAAAAAAAAATACGCCATTAATAAAAACAATAATCTTGAAGGTGCGATAAAAATTTTAATATGAATGAATGCGATGCGATGCAGGGAAACGATGACTGCGAATCAATGCATGCGGTAAACTACTATACTTTGAATGGAAATCGCGTTAACCTCTACTGAACGCGGCATGTTCCGCCGCTCCAGATCGCTTTTTCGTATAGCTTGCAAGCTTAAATTTTCACTTCGCATTGCTCGCATTATGGCATCGGCGTAAATGTTATATTTTTATGAAATTAAAAAAATTGCAATAATATTTATAATAATAATAATAATTGCTATTTTCTCTAATACATTATTCCAAATTGTATTGCATATTTAGACAGATTTTAAAATGACCCATTATATGAATGGACTCATTCCCAAAAACGTGGGACTGCGGCTTTATCATTTGAAGTGACACAATCTCTTTCCAATCATCTATGATTAATCTTGATTGATATTGTATTGGAAATATAACTTTTAACAAAAAAATATAGAATTAAACTCATGTTTTTGCATTTAATTTTTTAATTTAGAAAACTATAACATAAAAAAAAACAAAATTTTGATGAATGCATTCATGATTGTTGAACTACCACGCATAAAAACCCGGGATTTCTAGTGTAATCTGATATAGTAATGGATTGATTTCTGAATTCAAAATTATTTTGTCTGAAAAATCTGAATAATAAGAATGACGAAAAATTTTGGCAAGATTTTGTGGCTGATTTTCAGATCAATGTATGTGCGTTGCTCATGATACTTATTCAATTTACAGCATTTGAAATCGTATGATTAATAACTTATAAGTCATATTGTATCATCTCAAATAATATCAAAATTTGGGGCATTCTCCTGGAGCCGTTTAAATACCACGTGGACAGAAAAATGAGATTTTTTACCCCCTCCTCCCCCTCCGTTGAAAAGCGTGGAAATTTGGCAAATCCCTAATATAATTTTAAAAATTTTAAACATCTGAATTATCATTACTAATTCTGAAACTGGAAAGCTTTGCAATTTTAAGATTTTGAATTAAACATCTTAATATTTTTTCACCTTTAGAAAATATTTTGGATGTAAGTATGTCCACGTGAACATGACCCAAGCCCCAACCCCCCTCTTCGTGGACATTTCATACATCCCCTCCATCCACGTCGTATGTGAACGGCCCTATATGATTATTCCAAGGCAGAATTTTTTAAAAAGTCTGCGAAATTGAAATAAAAATCAGCTTCGAGAATGTTACGATATTTCAGTAAACTTTTTAGTAATTATTTTCGTTCAGTGTAGGGCTAAATGTTTATAAACATTAAACAAAGAAACCCCTTTTTGCGTTTCGGCGAACTGCGGGCCAGCTGTTTCTAGCGTCGTTTTAATACGCAAATGGCAATGTATCGGTTTAGTTGAGAAATTTTTCAAGAAAAAAAAAATAAAAGTACCTCATTGAAAAATCGAGTTTAAAATGATCGTCGTCGAATTGTTGCTGTTAATGCTGGCCGTCCAGCATATCGAAGGTTCGAATTATCAGAGGTACGATGACCCGATCTCCCAGGTAATCTCTGAAAAGGGAAAGAATCAACTCAATGTAAGTACCCCTCTGTGTCAAGTTCGGAATTTTTAAAATTTAAGTTAACTTATTTTTTCCCCACAGGAACTAGAAAATAAAATCAACTTGCCTCGGTATGGTGACTGTTGGATGCAATCGCTGGAACACTTACGCAACGGATGCCAATCGCTGACGGATTCCATCCAGGTTGATCTGGCACTGCACTTTACCGATTGCTTCCTGGAGATGTCCGGCCAGGAGCGGCTAGATTGTGCCTCGGAACGGACCGAGAGTCTCAAGCGGCTGTGCATGAGCGAGATGAGCGACCGAGCCTTTGGGGTTTATACGGAATTCTTCACTCAGACCCAGAACATGTGCTTCTTTCTACAGAGCCAACGCTGGCAGCGGGAATCGGATCGAACCGTGGAAAGGCTTACCGTGCGTTCCCGGGAAGTGAGTGACCGTTTGGAAATGGCTGGCGAGGTACAGCGGGTGGTTTTGGAACATCAAAAGGAAGGATTACGTTTGCAGACCGAAATGCTTGCTTTGGGAAATGGATTGGCCAGTTCGTTGAACGGGTCTCAGCTGACATTGGACAGGTTAACGGAAGATTTGAAAAATTCTACCAAACAACATGAAGCCGTGTTGACGGAATTGTTTCGAGAATTCTATCTTCTTCACAGCTGGATTGTGGGGCGATATTCTTTCGTCGATCGGTTGATATTCTACGTAGGCTATTTGGTGGCCGTGATGATTGCCACATCGTCCAAGCGAACTGCCGAATCTCGGAGCTTCCTGTTAATCAATCTTGTCGCGAGCTTGCTTTTGGAAATCATACTTTACAAATTTCTTTCTTCCCTGGATAACGTGCAAGTAGATCAAATGCAGTGGACCATCCGAAGATTATCGGTTATTGTTGCTTTACCGGTTTTCCTTTACTTTTCCTATCGCTTTCAAGATAGCAACACCAAACTGCTCAAGGAAATAAGGGAACAAAACGTTCTCATCATGGACAAGTTACTTAGACTGAAGATCGAATCTTCGGATAAAACATCAGCTCATTCTGTTCCGACCGATCGCATGTCAGTGTCTTCCCTCAACAGCCAACGGTCCCATTTTGAGACCCGCGTCTTCCGATCACGTCCTTTAATCATCCATCAACACCAGGTGGAAATTCCGATATCGCTTGAACCAGAACTGGAGCCGGAAACGACTGCTAGCGACTACGAGCGTCAGAATAGATCCAACGAGCGTCGTTCGTTCAGCCGTCAAACATCGCCAATCGTCGAGAGGACACCGTCGTCGAATCGATCCCGCCGTGATCACTCGCAGCAGACGACTTCCGATTCCAGTACGTCCCGTGGTTCCTCTGTGCGGTACAATCTGCGGAAGAAAGTCCAACCGTGATCGTCATTTACCCGCCGAAGTTCGGTGGATCATTCCATCAATGACGGCAATAAGCGCACTGTCGAAACAAGTATTACCTACTAGGCATTAATTATTTTTCGTTTAGTCGAACTAATTTATTATTATTTATTAAGAATTGACCGTTATTTGGTTTTTTTTTACTTTGATCGCTAACATTCCAAATCGAAAATGTTTTTTCTTTATACATAATTCCAAAGTGAAGACAATTGACACCAAAATATTGTAGATTAACACATTTAAGTTATAATCTGTTTATAAATCTTAAAATAAGTTTCAATAAACAATTTGCATAAATTTCTAACCTTTTTGGTGTCAAAAAATGTCCATTTTGCCAAATGGTCTTTTGCCATTATTATGTCGAACGTCATACTCCCTCTACCTAAGATGCCGGCGACGATTTTCCGACCTATAGGGTGGATGTAATAGAAATCCACATGTCTTCAGTTTCAGTGGTTGGCAAAAAAATTTAAACCTTGTTGAATTTTTGAAGACCAAATTCATCTGAGGGTAAAGATAACGATAAAGCAACTATTCGGATGTTACCAAAAACAACTTTCTATAGAAACTGTTGCATATAAGTTTATTCATACGAAATTGCAGTTAAATCTTCCCGTGGGACAGTCCTCCTCATCTAGTACAATCCCTGAAAATACTGCTTATCTTGTTCGTGGATTCGTTCCAGGACCTGATCGATGCCGGTTTCCGGGAAACGGTCGGTCCACGACTTGATGTAGCCCTCGAAATTGGACTCGTACTTCTTCAGCTGCACGGCGCCGTTCTCGTCCAGCTGCGTGTTCGATTGCACGAAAATCAACCGTGGTTTCTTGTGCAACAGCACGATGTCCCGCCACTTGGCCCACGGGAACGGGCCGTCCTCGCTCACCTCCGAGTAGTGGTTGTACATCTTACTGGCCCCGACAAAGTCCCCGGTCGATTTGTAATACTGCAACTTGAGCAAGAACTGCTTGATAGCTTCCTTGCCAACGGTTTCAATTTTGCTGCGATCGAACTTCAGTAGCAAGTTTTTGCCCGGCTCGGTTTCCGTTACACTGACCAGACCCTCTCCCGCTTCCAACAGCACTTTCATGATCACGAACCGTGCCTGGTAATGAGCCTGCAGCCAGGTCTTCTGAGTTGGGTTGTACAGCTCCATGGCCACTCCAACTCCACCCCAAACCAACAACAACCAGTTGACGTAGATGATGTCATCGATTTCCTTCTCATCAGTGTGTCCAAAAATCTTCAAAATGTCTCGGTTCAAGCTGAGATACAAACCCACAGCTTCGGCGCGACATTCTTCGTAGCTGGATCCCAACGATTTGAACTTCGAGTCATAAGTTTCGCCAGGCTCATACCAACAGGTCACGGCCTCACCAGTCAGCGGATTGCGTACCTTCTCGCGATCGAAGTTATACTCACCCTTTTCGTTGATACGTAACAGCTTACCGCTGCCATGGCCGAGCAGCTCGTGAAGTCCAACCTGCACCTCGAATGCCAAAGCCTTGTACTTCTTCAGCAAAGCTTGATCTTCTTCCGACAAAAATGGAATGCTGTCTGTTTTGTTAGTGTTGGCCAGCACGTTGCCCAGCGACACGTTTTTGAATCCCTCGTCCTGGCGGATTTCATCGTCTGAAAGAAGGTCAATTCCTAAAGTATAAAAACTAAACCTAAATGATTTTGTTACAGGAACTTACAGTTAGGAATGTTAATTCCACAAGGCACACCGGATCCGGCGAAGGTCAAAATGTCCAACGAGGTAAAGTCGGGCTTCAAGTAGTTGTCCTTCTCGTAGTCTTCACCCCACGGAAGAAGTTTGATGAAGTTTTCCGCATTGGTCACCAGGGTGGAAAATTTGGCAGACATCTCTTTGTTTACCATGGCCACGAATCCCTCGAATTCGCCCCGTTGTCCCACCGGATCCCGGTAGGTTTCGATAAATCCGATGTAAGTTTCAATAACCGGTCCCTTGTCTTTGATCCAGAACCGGGATCCGGTCTTGTGCGCATCCAAACTACCCTCGGCGAAGCTCTGCACATAGGCTTCAATCATCTGTTTCTGATTGTCGTTAGCCGAATGCTTATTGGCCAGGGTCAGCGCGTCTGCCACCTTCTGCATCAACTCGCGATAGTCTCCACGAGTGATTTTAAACAAAGCTCCCTTATACTCGACCGCATCCTTAGTCAGCCCTTCCTTGTCTCCGACCTCTGCCGAAGCCAGCTTGATGTTGTATACCGTTTTGCCGTCCTCTTCAGTTTTAAAGGTCCGACAAATGTAGGCCTCGAACTTGTTCTCCTTCATCCATTCGCTGATCAGTTCGGTATCTTCGCGGGTCACATTGGACGAGAAATAGGTCGTAATGCCCTGGTCGCACAGGCCGAGCGTTTTGGTACGCTCAGTGAGCAGGAAGATGGGAACTTTGGTCTGCTGCCAAAGCTTGCCAATGGAAGCTTCATCGGTTTTGAACGCCTTGGAGCTCTTGACGATCAGCTCGAACTTATCTTCCTCCAGATTCGGCACAATCTTGCTGTCTCCCATGCCCTTGTAGTTGCCGGCGTTGGCCAGAAATCCACAGGTATACACCAGGAAGGCCTGATAGAAAAGAATGGCATATTTTAAGGTCCTTTGGTACATCCATGACGAAATTTTCCTATCCAGAAGCTTAACTGACAAAGGGTTTATCGAGTTACTCTTCCCAAAATTTTCGCTTGATTCATGATCATTTACAGACATTTTCGAGAATAATTATACAATTTTTTTTTAGAATTTTTCGACATTCTTGATTCAACCCTTTTGCAGGGCATGTTTTTTTTCAAATTATCTCATTTTTTAATAGCCAAAAAAATGAGATAATTTGAATAAAGTTTTAAATTATACCAATTGAGCAAATATTCACTTATAATTCTAGAAATGTTAAAAAAATATCATTATTTTAAGCAAATCTCTAGTAGGTACGTTTGATTTAATCTTGTTCAGCAAAACGGCTTATATCCGGTCGACTGATAACTTATCAGCTTAAAATGTACACAATAAAAGAGTCAACATAAATAGAATCAAGTCATATTTCCAGGGAATGGAAAGTCAAACTTACAGTAAACTCATCCTCAGTTACTCCCGCGGCCAGGGCACTCTTCCGCAGTTCCTCGATCGGTTCCGCCAGATAGATCCGGTGGAGCAGCGAAAAAATGAGAGGCGATTCCGGGCTCGATTGGACCAGTGCAATCAACCCTCCTGTCCAGGAGGCCTGTTAATGGGACAATAAATTAAATCAAAACAATAAAAATATCACAAAGGATCAACCCCGGAAAGCGGACACTTACCTCGCTGAAGTAGTGGGCGTACAGTTTTTCCTTCTCGGTGAGGGCACCGAAAGCGGTAGCACATTCCAGCTCCACGATCGGTTGGCTGTTCGGGAGGACGTGCTGCACTTTATCGATCATCTTGTAAAATGCCTAAATGCCAAGACTCAAGCGTAACCGTTTAACAAAAACGTTCGTTGAACTCGCCCGCAATAATCTGGGACAAATAAAGTGTGAAAAAATCTCGAAACCGTGGACAAACGAAGCAGCAAATGTGATGAGTTGACAGAAAAAGCCGGTCGCAAAAATCGGGAAAAACGTTAAACAGGGATGCCAGTTTTGAACGATTTACACACTGCAGCAAAATGCTTTCGAGTTTTCACATGTTTTTACACTGTAAATTAATTTTTTTTAATCATTAAGAAAATTATAAAAATTTTCGAATTTTAATTTTTTTTTAAATTTATTAAAACGTTTTGCGTGTTTATTTAACAAGTGCAATTTTTTTTTAAATTATCAATCTGATTAAAAAACTTTTTAAGTTTTAGATTATTTTATTATTACTTATTTTACAATTTAAAAAATAGAAGCTTATAAAACTTCGAATGAATATCAAAGTTAAAATTTAAGAAAAAATATATTAAAGAATATCAATTTTGAAAAATGAATTGTAAATATGACACAGATTTTTTTTCTTTTAACATATGTTTGTTTATTAAGGCATTTTACTTATAAAGTTTCATTTTGCCGAGTGGATCACTCTGTTAGTAGAGCGGGGCCGTAATAGTCGCGGCGACTCAACTGTTAGCTTTGATTCTAATATGAAACAGATATGACAATCAAATATAATAGAACAGAATCAGAGAAAAAATAATGACAATCACTTTAAAAATTATTTGAATATCCAAAAATGTAAAAAAATCAAGAGTTACAAATTCCAAAATAAAAAAATAAGAAATAAATTAAAGGAAACAAATTCAAGAATATAAATTTTTAATTTTTTTA
This sequence comes from Uranotaenia lowii, assembly GCF_029784155.1. Lineage (NCBI taxonomy): Eukaryota > Metazoa > Arthropoda > Insecta > Diptera > Culicidae > Uranotaenia > Uranotaenia lowii. The sequence continues at coordinate 192,094,162 of NC_073691.1, read as the reverse complement.
TTTAATAATGATAGAAAAATGAGAAAACAAAAACATAGCATAAAATGACTGACAAAACGCTTTAATATTTACAAAACTGACAAAGAATTGCGATAGCGCAATTCAAATAACGAAAAATAGAACATTGACCATGACAAAATTACTCATATTAACTTAATACATTGACATATAAAAACAAGAGCGCAACCCAAATAAAAATGACTTATCCCGAAATTGAAAAGAAAAAGTAACAAAAATAAGAAAATTTTCAAAAAAATAAAAAAAGCCATAAAATATAATGTAAACACAACTTCACTTTTGGAAGCTGAACTCACCATGCAGCGAAGAATGATTCATGAAATTTATCCTGATTTTCTCTGTAACGTTATTAAAGGCTGACGAACATTCAAACATTAAACACGTTGTTTTGATGATAGATTTTTCTCGGAGTGTAATACTACCTGCATGGCAGGCCCGCGATGCGAAGTGCTCGAAAAACCTGCATGAAAATCCCGAAAACAGCAAAGAATCAAACAAAAAAGGATGTAAATCACAAACCCAAACTCCTACCAACAAACAACAAGTGTGCGCTACTCGCAAAAATGGACGCCATCAAACACGAGCTGTAAGTAATTTTTTTTTTGAATTTCATGGATTTTCTCCTTCAATTACATATAAGGATACCCATTCGCAGTACCTTCGCCGAGGCCACTTCCTTCTGCCGGTTGTGCCTCAAGACGGACCAGATCGAGCTGATCGTGCAGTCGCCGGCCGAGGAAGTCAACGAACCGGCCCTCACCATCATCAGCGAGTGTCTCGGCATTTGGCTGGCGGTGAACGAGGACTTCCCGTTTGGGATTTGTCACCCGTGTGCCTTGTCGCTGGAGGGCATTCGGCAGTTCCGGTACAATTGTCAGCAGTGCGATAGCTTCCTGCGGGACCAGCGGGCGAAAGCAGTGGCCGGTGAGTTTGTTTTTGGGTTTTTTTTTTATATTATTGATGATGGGTAGGATGGTGAGAAATTTATTGAAGCTTTTTTTTCGAAGTACCCAGGTTCACATGATTTCAAAGTTGGTTTTGTAACCAGTAATTTTTTTCTATCAAAGAAGTTGGCATACCTTTGGCAGGTAGACATAACCAATCCATATCTCATTCTTTGTAGATGAAAATCTGGAACCCACTGGGGAGCTGCACCATGAAACGGTTGAATATCACCATGAAGAAGTGCCTCTGCACCAGGTCGGACTGGAAGGTCCGGTCGGCGTTTTACAGGAAAATGGCATGCCTGAAGAAGTTCTCATGGATGGCAATCATCTGAACCTGATTCAACACTACGAGGATCAGCAGCAACAACAACAGCAAATGCAGCAACAGCAACACCAGCAAAATCTGATCTCTGTTGCCACCGAGCAACCTTTGCCGCTGAAGAAGTTTGACTGTCCCGAGTGTGGCAAGCGGTTATTCAGCTCCCGGATGTTGGCCCAGCACGTGGTTCGCGAGCATCGACTTTGTCATGGGTGTGGCAACTGTGGGATGGCTTACGATAGCCAGTCGAAGCTGGACAACCACAAGGCCTCGTGCAATGGGCGCCCGTCCAAATTCCTGTGCAATCAGTGCCCAAGTGCCAAGGTCTTTTCGACGGCTATCAGCCTATCGGTGCATCTCTATTACGCCCACGATAGCATCAAATCGGTCGTGTACCGATGCGAGGCATGCAAAAAGAACTTCAAGAATCGAACCGGGCTACGGTATCACTACAGCACCCAGCACGGGTGCGCGATGGTCGAGTGTGAAATCTGCCGGCGGCCGTTCCCTACCGAGGAAAGCTTATACTACCACAAACAGGCGGATCATTGATAGTAAGCGTAAGTTTTTTAATTTTCGTTTGTCCTCCAAATTATGATTTTCACAAATGTTAGACTGGCAACAAATTTTATACATCATGAAATATTCCACGTTTAAGGTAATGGTTTGTTGTCCAAGAAAGAAGAAAAGAAATGTCCTTTTTAGGTGGGTGACCGGTCGTTAATCTGCGTCTTTTATTATCGCAGTGAATCCAAATGTTAGTCGTACCACACTACATTTAACATCAAAACTCTACCCTCGAGGTTGCTTTTTGAAAAAAAAAAAAAAAAAGCATTCCGGTTAAAAATCGAATTCTAATGGTTATTTAAGAAATCTTCAAATACAGTACTCGCGCGTTAATCGGACACGTTGAGTTATCGGAGGTTTTGAGGAGAGTAGACCAAGTCCAATTCTATTAGAAAATTGGACGTTTTTTTTTCTAAATTTTCATCAAACAAATTCAAGGTTTTTTTTTAACTACGATCTTAAAACTTATTCGTATATCAGTTTGTCTTACAAATTGTTAGTCAGCTATCTAGAATACATAAATTATTGTTATAAAAATACTGATTTGGTTGAAATGTCAACGCACCTTCGGTTATCGGATGTTTTTGGTAGTCTGTAGTCGGACGTACTCTCGGACTCTGAATCAATTATACTCTTATAAGGTACACCGGGGCAAGTGCAAACTCGGGGCAAGTGCAAACGTTCAACTTTTCTCTGTTACAAAAAAAGTAAAAAATATTTCTTCTTCTAGAAATTGTTGTTTAGACCCAAACAAACAATCTGACATAGATAAACTAAACTTTCTTTAAATTTTTCACTAAAAACTCGGCATTGTTTGATCACACACGAATTCAAGTACGTACTAGACATGAACAGTGTGTTTTTGTTTTGCATATTTTGGCTACAAAAAAGGGCATTCAAATCCGAATTTTCGTTAAAAGGTGAGTGTTTGAGACCGATATTCAAGTGAAAGCAGAAAATTTATGATAAATTTTTAGTACACCCCGAAAGTTGTGAAAATAATATTCACTCTTGTTAACCCACACTGCGGGGCAAGTGCAAACGACACTACCGGGGTAAGTGCAAACGCACCTTTAAGCCATGTAACATCAGCCATTTCAGAAAATTCATCACCAAAATGGTTCAGCATTATATTAAAATGGTCAGAAGGGGTATCCAAAGTGTTGTATCTGAAGCGGATGTTCAAAGTTCCGTAATGCATTAGTAAATGAAGGTCTTTTGCTTAAAACAACAGTCACCAAAAATGAAGTTCCAAATAGTTATCAATATTGCAAAAAAACAGCAAATATATTGATAAAAGTTGATAAAACGTACCGGAACATGTATTCAATTCATTTTAGGACCGATACACTGACTCATCTGTGAATTAGTTTGGAAAAAGTATTGCGTTTGCACTTGCCCCCATAAACGGGGCAAGTGCAAATTTTGAAATTTTTTCACAAAAGCACCGTTACTTTTTACCAACATTTTTTTATTTTTTACTTTCAACGGGAATTTGTTGAGAACTATTTTAGTGATGCAACGAACGATAATTAATAACTTTTGAACATATACATATTTTTTTAGGACATGTGAAAGTTGAACTATGGTGAAATCCGTTTGCACTTGCCCCGGTGTACCTTATAAGAAATTTAAACCGCATAAGTTTGATCTACTTGAACTTGGAAAACAGCGACAATTCACAAATTTTTAAAAAATTAAACGAAAATTTGCGAGAAAACCCCTGAATAGCCAAATTTATCATGTTCAAAGTAAGTTGAATTTATTTTGGACATATGACATGTGCGTAGAAGTCATGCATGACTTAGCTACCTACTTAGTTTCGATTACAAATTTCAAATAACTTCTTCCATTTTCAAAGGTCTTAAAAAAAGAGCTAGAAACAACAGCTTACAGCTAAAATTATAAACTAAACTAAACATGTCAGAAAATCGTGGAATCCTGTTACTCTTTATCGTTCGGTTCTTCCGGACTTGTGGTTTGAACATCGCCACCTATGGGTCCCGCCTGGTGCATGGTAGCAACCCGTTTCGCGTTTAGAACAACACTATTCGGTTGGGGTTTGGTAGCATAATCGTTAATCGAGTAAAGACTCAGTTGCCTCCGGATGTCTTTGGGCGAAATCGGCTTGAAGTTGCTGGGCGGAGAAGTAGGTTTCCCTTTGGCGGATTCGCACGTTCTCTCATGTCCGATACGCGCCCCAATCGTGTTCAATATTTGCTGACAGTGTCGACAGGTCCTGAATCGAAGGTTGCCCCTTTGCTTAGCACTTCTTATTTCTGACTGCAGCCGTTTTTTAGCGACTACCCGAAACTTAGGAACCTTAATGTCGGTCGGAGGGACAGGGCTGGTTTTTGGTCCTTCGTCGTCTGAAGATTTATCTTTATGCAGTTGTCGCTTATTTTGATTTGATTTCTTCCTACTGCTTTTCGTTTTAGCTTTCGGTATCTCCGGTTGAGATGGAACTGAGGGACTTGTACTTTCGCTTATTATGATGTTGACTTTCGCTTGTTGAGTTTGGTTGGGTTCACCGTTAACCGTGGGAACTGGTACCTCAAAAAGAACGATAGGATTGGAAGTTGTTTCCTTCGCTGGTTCAACGTCAGGCCTTGCATCACTCGAATTAGGCTTTTCCGGTTCCGAAAGGATCTCTTCCTTAATGTCGAAGCTCTCAATCTCGAAGTTTTTCATCCGTTCGGCTCTAAGGAGAAAATCACAACTTTTTGAACGTTCCCGAAACTCTACGAAGGTTTCCAACGTCAGGGCACAGAGTCGACATATCCCGCAGGGAAAGTCGTCCTGCTGAGCGGACAGATGGAGACCGAGATTTTCATGTATCTGCAGTACCAACCGGTGCTGATCGGAATCTATCAGCCAGGTGACGTTTTGCTGGGAGAAGCAGAGCCTGCAGTAGCTCGTAGGACCCGTATCCGGTCTAGTGAAGATAGTTTAGGAATGGATTACTGTTCAAACTTGTCGTAATTGGTTATACTTACATTTGCATTTTACGTTTGCTCAATCTAATTTTTAAACGAATAAATTTTCATCCACAACAAAACCAATCTGTCTCAAAAACAACAAACAAGTGGACAAAACGACGAAAGGAAGGAAACTGTCAAAAAACTGCTCGAATTGTATGATGGTAAGCGAGAGAGGAGAGATGAGGATGAGAGTCATTAATGTTTTGATGGTATTGGTGTGTAGAAAGCTAACAGTTATTTATAGAACTGGCATAGCAGAGTTTAACAAAAAAGATCCACCTTCTCCGTGACAGTGCTCCATTCAGATGTACTGCCGTGACCAGGATTCGAACCTGGGTTACTACGGCCACAACGTAGGGTCCTAACCACTAGACGATCACGGCTATGAAGGATGGTGACGGAAGAGCGATTTGAAACGCTACTTAACACTTATTCCTTGATTGGAATCACCATCACTGATGGTTAACAACACTAAATATTGAATTGAAAGTAAACTTATTGCAACATTTTGAATTACTACATCAGAGTATCATTTTTTGAAAAGAAGCGATTCTTTTTCTCATTAACTGCTGATTTTTGAGTGATAAATCTCATCACACTTCTGTAGATACAAGTTTTTTTTTCAAGGGACTAACTGCCAGAATCATTCTTCCCTAATACAAGAGTTGGTAGTTTTTAAAATTTTAAAATTATTTGGGATTGACACTGTCTCTATTCGCCAATCTGTGCCGTATTACATTTTCACTATTTTTCAGATTTTATCGCAAAGCGTTCTTCAATATATAGACTTGAAAAAAAAAACTACATTAAAAAAGACAAAAACTGTTTGGGAAAAAATGAGACCATCCGGCGCAAACCCTTATGATGGTTTTTGGTTGCGAAATCTCGTGCACATCGCTACCGCTTCCGATCCCTCCTCTGGTTGTTTTTTGTGCCCGGAAATGCTCGCGTTGTTCTTTCCGACCAATTTAAATTTTGGAGCTTTTGTGACGACACGAATCTGCACGATCACCGAAGAAAAAATATCAACAACAAACAGTAACCGATGTAATTACAGATAATGAAAAAAGCGCGAAAAAAGCTGGAAAAGAGAAAAAAATTCTTTTTGCTTTTTTTACAGGATAGAAAGAAAAATAAAATTTGACAAAAAATGTGTCTACCGTGATTCAGGAGAACACCCGTCCTGAATTCACGGGGTTAGTCCGAGTTCCTGTACACTCGTAGAAATGTCACCCTTGATTTCAGAAGAAATGTAGTGTCATGAGATTCGGGTGAGATTTCATTCGAATTTCGTATAAATTGAGCAATTTCCCTGTGATTCGAGAAGTCATTATCCCGAGGGGAATAAATGCAATCTTACGGCGCGTTCGTAAATTGATTTTTTTGGGTGATGCATCAGTCGATTGATTTGTTTGGTAGATGTCAAATCACTTTCCATATGCTTTTGCATACGTTTGTTTGGAATTTACGAACGCCAGCATCGATAAAAAAAATCACTTCGATAGAAAAAATCAATTTACGAACACGCCGTTAGTGTGTTGACTGTCTGAACTGAGACACGAAAAACCGTTCGAATTTTGAAAACAGGTGACGATTTTTTCCCGATAAAATAGCAGTGCTAGGCTCTCAAAACGTCTGACTATAAAGTGTGTCCGCTTGAAACGTGTCCGATTAACTGTATTGTTGAAAATAGTTGAAATATAACCCAAAAACCGAACAGTAAAGCTCAAAAGACTGTGCTATCTCTGAGCCAAAAAAAACCGTTCTACTATTGAGTAGTGAAATGATTGCTGTAAAGAAGTGCCCGATAGGCGGAACATCAGATTAGATTATGATATTCACTAACGGATTGAAACCCTGTTTCCGCAACCAATAGATACTACGTTAACGGAATTTATTACCCTAATCCTAATAACAAACCTCTCCAATCCTAAGCCGCCGTCTTCAGCATGGCCCTAAGCAGCTCCACCACCTTGGCCATGTCAACCTTCTGCTCGGTGGCCTTCGCAATTTCGCCGGCCAACGCGTACAACATCTTATCCTTGCCGGACTGGTACTTCTGGACCAGCTTGGGATTGCGTTGGATTACCTCCCGACACAGCTGTTCGATCCTGGCCGGGTCCGTTATCATAAGCCAGTCGTTTCGCTGGGCAATGTCGGCCGGTCGCTCTTCGTTAGTCGTTGCCAGCAACAGTTCCTGAAGGATCAGTCTAGCCAGGTACGGGTTGATGGTATTGGCTTGCAGCATATCGATAAGCTGGGCCAAATGGTTGCTTGAAATGCGACACTGATCCAAGTCCATCTTGTTTTTGTTTAATGTTGTTAGCAGTTCGTTGATAAGGAAGTTGGCTACTACCTTTGGGGGTCTCGTTGTCGAGGAACTTTGAATGATCGCTTGGAAGTGTCCGTACAAAGTTATGTCGTTCTGTAAAAATAATCAAATATCATATCAGCAAATAAGCTTTAAAGACTAATCTAACTCACGACTAGAATGATTGCCATTTCCTCTGTAAGGTTGTGCACCTCGACGATATTTTTGCGTGTTTCGTCTGGAAGTTCCGGCAGCTCGGAGAAGATTCGAACGGCATCCACCGTATGAGGATCGTCAATGGTTGCGCTTTGCTCATCAACGCGTACATGTAGTGGTGGCAGATTCGGTTCCGGCATGAACCGATAGTCCTGTACGACTTCTTTGTCGCGCATGGCCACCGTTTGACGGCCGACGGCATCCCAGGCGCGAGTTTCGTTAAAAATTCGTCCACCCTCGTCCAGGATCCCTATCTGTCGTTGGATTTCGTGTTCGATGGCTTGGGCAACCGCACGGACCGAACCGATATTTTTGACTTCGGTGCGCGTTCCTAGTGGAGTGTCCGGTTGGTGCACCGAAATGTTGGCATCGACTCTCAAGGCACCTTCTGTGGATTGAAGAAGCATAAAAAAGATAAAAAATTACTCTCACCGTGACAGTGCTCACTGAGTGGCACTGCCGTGACCAGGATTCGAACCTGGGTTACTACGGCCACAACGTAGGGTCCTAACCACTAGACGATCACGGCTATGAGGGAAGGTGGGCGTGTGGGTATTCTAAGCATTACAAACGGTAATTCAACAGGAGCATTAACATGAAACCCATTGAAAAACAGGACAATTTGATACAATAGTTTTCGTCAAACAAAAAAGCTTAACTTAGTATGTACATTTATTTTTATTATATGATGAATCATTGATATGAATAAAATTACAAAAAACTAGACAGAATTAAAAGAATAAAAAAATCCTGCGTCGGCCGGGAATCGAACCCGGATCAACTGCTTGGAAGGCAACTATGCTGACCATTACACCACCGACGCCTTGAGGCAGCGCATTTCAAGTCGGAAGTTTTTTGATTTTTGTTTTTTTTGCTCGAAACTCAGCTGAGAATACAATATGCGATGCTAGACTTAGAGCATTCGCATCTGTATAATACTACATCGCAATTGTTATTAAAATTAATGTTAAATAGCACTTATCGTTATTTTCAAACAATATTCTGTACACCGAGACATCTCAATGTAAATCAGACATCTTTATACTCTTTATACATCTTTATACGTTTTTTCTAACACGGTTTTCTGGAGTTTTTTTTTGCCATGGACTAGGTTCTTCTACACGGCTCTCGTAAATCAACACATTTTTTAAGTGAAAATATTCCAAGCCGTATACGTTAGCGACGGATTTCACATCGCGTAAAAAACCTTAGTGAATAGTAAATTCTGATCTGTGGCAAAAAATTACCTGCAATTTCGGAATGACAAACAATTTACTAATTTGCAGCTTGGCAATTTAAAATCTTCAAATTATATTTAAAAAAAATTATTCAACGTCTATGTAGATCAAGATGACGTCTACTTTTTTACCTCAAATGCATACTATATTATCCAAGAAAAAAATAATACTCTCTTTCGCTAATTTTTTTTTGGGATTTTAAACCCATAGGTTTATTCATCCCCACTTTCGCTAGTAATGTTTAACTCAACAGCATTTGAATTGAAAATGTAGTGCGATTAGAAAGTGGAATTCCAAATTATAAATTTGTCAACATATGATAATAATAATTTATCATAACCATTATCTGTATTATTCAGATGTTAAGGAGAATATGTCTGATTATAGGATTTTAGATAGAAATATTGAATACATATACCGGAATAATAGTACATGTTCGTATCTGGCAATTTCAGTTTCAGCTTTAGGTATGTCTAATAACGTTTACTAAGAAATTTAGTTACTATGATTATATTATTTCAGTTCAGTAAATTAAATTAAAAGCTTTATAAATTTTATAACGCTTTTGTTGTAAAAAAATATATATCAAAAACTATTCTGACCAAAAAAGATCCTGCGTCGGCCGGGAATCGAACCCGGATCAACTGCTTGGAAGGCAACTATGCTGACCATTACACCACCGACGCCATGCGAGACTTTCTTCTCAAAAGCATTTTTCAGCTAGATGGCCCTTTAACAGATCACTTACCTTCCATCCTGCACGAGCAACTACCTAGCCTAGTTAGAATCAGAATCAACTCTTTAACCAGTGCGGCTGCTTCTTCTCCGGTTTCCAGATCCGGTTCGAAGACCAGTTCCATCAGGGGAACGCCCGCACGGTTCAGATCAACTAGGCTTCTGAAAAAGGCACAACAAATGTCGAACCAATTTCTGTTCTAATAACCTTTCACCAAAAACTTACTTGCGCTCGATCGGATCGTGCAACGATTTGCCGCTGTCCTGTTCCAGCTGCAGCTGAAGCAGCCGAGCCGATTTGTAGTACGGCTTCCGGGTGACCCCGGGAACAAACACCGGAAACGAAAGCAATCCCCCGCGGGCCAACGGTTCCCGCTGTTGCGTTATCTGATAACCTGCTGGCAAGTCGGCATAAAAATAGTGTTTCCGATCGAAACTGGAAACCGGTGCAATCCGGCAGCCCAGGGCCAGCGCCGTTCGAATGGCCTGTTCGACGCATCGACGATTCAGAGCCGGAAGCGTTCCCGGAACCGAGGCATCGAACAGGGACACACAAGAATTGATGGGGGCCCCGAAGCTCACTTCGGCTCCGGAGAATAGTTTGGAAGAGGTTTGAATTTGGGCGTGCACTTCCAAGCCGATTACGCTTCGCCACTTGCTCCCGGCGGGGCTGTAAGATTTTCTGTTAGAAGTTGTCTTGAAAATGGTTCCTTGATTGTTCACTTACCTGGCAGATTGTTTGGTAGCCGCTTTGGTGGCCAAATTCCGATGGCGTACATTGAAAATAAGCGAATTTTTTCTCAACAAAGCGTTGCAGGCCATGTTTTGATTTTTTCCATCTAGAAACCGAAAAGATACATCCCTGTTTTTTGTTTGCGATGCCAAAAATGTAAACAAAAATAGTGGATGTCAGTGTTGCTGGAAAAAAAATCATCATGCTTATTGCTTAAAATGTAGTTTGAAAACTTTTGATAATTATAATATAAATCTGTACCAACACGTGAAAAGGATGTATCTCCATATATGGCGAATCGAGAAAAACGCGTTTGAAAATATTACAACCTATTTTAAATCGCTTATTTAAAATCACTTGAAATTTTTACTTTTTATGAAAGACTAACCAATTTTAGAAGCATCCCCTACATGTTAGAATAGAAGGATATCAATTTTCATGAAAAGACAACGCGTTATCGTAGATAGAACTTAGCTCACTTAATATTTTGTCTCCCTTGTTTATACACCCTTTGCTATTTTCTCATTTCTAGCTTCAGTTTTAAGCTCGCGTTCATTTGCAACTATGTTTTTATGTTGAATAAAGTGTTAAATCTTTACCAACACAAAAAAGGATCAATCTCCATATATGGCGTATCGAGAAAAATGCGTTAGAATAAAATAAAATCTATTTTAAATCCCTAATTAAAAATCATTTGATATTTTTGCTTTTTATGCAAGAAAAACGATTTTTAGAAGCAGATAGCAGAGAACTATGTGTTAGAATAGAGGAATATCAATTTTCATGAAAAAACAACGCGCTATCGTACACGCAGAAAAATAGAAATTAGTTTCAAAAGAAAGTGCCGCAAAAACAAAGGATTTTTTCCTTTGATTTTGGGACAAATAAAAATTCCTTTGATTCAAATGCATTTTCTTTTGTTTCGAAGAAATGCTTTCCTTTGAATCAAAACTTTTTCTTTGTTTCAAAAACCAAAATCATTTGTTCTTCAATTCTACTTTTTGTTTCTAAAAATTCTAGTACTACATATTAATTGTCGTCCTATTGGAAATAAAAAGAAATCAATTATGGTTTAAAACATTTTATTTATTTTGAAAGTTCATGTTCACATTATCGAATTTTCCCCATAATTAGAGTTAGAGAACTGGTACATCTGTAAATAAAGAGGAGAACAAAATGTACACATGAAATTTTTACATAGCGCAAATTTATGACAAAAATGCTTCTCTTGTTATGAAGCTCACAAAAAACGACATTAAACTAAATAATGCTAACAATAAAATGGAAAGTACTTACTGAACGATATTTGTTGGCGACAGTTCCTTTCGAACAACTCATGAAGGGTTTCGGCGCCAGATGTCTCCTTGGACCGGATCGGAAGGAATTAGTTGGTATGGTATTCTGTCCTAATGCTATATGAAAATACCTCGTATATCTGACTATCGACTGATGCTGACTCACTCCTTCCACGTTCACCCAAACACTGCCGAAACCAGTTGCTCTGCACGCTCATTCAGGATACCACATCCTCCCCTTGCAAAGATCTTTCTGAGTCAAGTATTCGTTATACTTTACCGCAATCTAAATTTGAAAACAAACCGTAATAAATGTAATATTTTTTCTTGTAAAAAGTCTAATCCTTGACCAACGCCATTCTAGTGTTTTGCATAATTCAACCCCATGAATTCCGGTGTAATTCGCGTAGCACAACTTGCATGTGTCGTTGAAAACGTACACGCCTTGTTAGCAATAGTTTATTAGATACTTAATCTTATATCAGCTGATCTTTAAAACTTCAATACCTTCATCCTCCCTTTGATAAAACAAAAAAAAAATCCATTAACATAATAATCAAGAAGAAAAATATACATTTAACAAAAAAAACCTTCTTCGAATGACGTTGAGGAGTAAAATCAATCAATTTAGTTAAGTGGCCGCTGAAAGAATTGTCCTAAAGGATCACGTGTGTTTTTTTAATGAACGGACATAACAAAGCAAATGTAGAGTTTGTTTTAATTATAATAAATTTAACTTTTTTTCTGATTTCTCGATGAATGACTTTTTTCGATAATCTTTATGAGAAATCATCATTGAATTATAAAGTTTGCTTTGTACCTCACGATCAATTACAAAACATCTCTTTTTTTCACTTTGCATTTGAGCATCAAATGTATCAAAATATATATTCTAAGAGTATTTTAATAAGTATCTACAATTTCGTTGAGTCATTTTTTTTTCAATCAAATTATCATGTTTCCAATATTTTAATCTGCCTAAAACTTTTTCCAGTGTGGTTCTTTGGCGGTTGGAGACTGATTCTGTAAACAAACAGCGTTCACACACACATACACAATAATATTGAGCATGCATGTTGATGCATCAACATTCATGGCAGAGCTGCCAATTCTTTTTTTTTTTTTTAGCCGGTATCCATTTTCCAACTTTCAACTCTAACTCGATGTAAACTCGTTTGTAAACTCGAATTTTCAACAGTTTTCAAACTACAACACATTTACTTTCTCTTTTTTTCAGTCAGTTCTTTTTTCGGTTTTCTATAATTTGCCTTGGTTGAACAAGACTATCCATTACTCTCGCCATGAGCTGTTCTCGATTGAAAGTTCTTGTTTTTCATCCTTGGAAGTACGCCATGGGCAAAACCCGACTGTACTTCAATTTCGCCATGACCTTTTCTTTTCGAAAATTTCAATTTCTTCTTTTTTTTCCGTTGCCATGGGCCGAACCCAGACTAATCAATATCTTGCCATGGACCGTACCCAGACTTGCTTCTGTTGCCATGGGCCGAACCCAGACTAATCAAATATCTTGCCATGGGCCGTACCCAGACTAATCATTGCTTTCGCCATGAGCTTGACTCGGCTAAAAGACGTTCTGAATATAAAAGTACGCCATTGGCTAAAACCAGACTGTACTTTGTTTCTCTCTACCGTTCAAAACGATTTTGAAAAATCATGTTGACTGGTATCACTGCATTCCGAATTCTCACCAATACACACAACACAAATCAAAATGAAAAAAAAAAACTCCTTTTCCTGAAAAACAAATTGTCATCACTATGTCCTTTTAGCATGCAAATCACTATTTTATATGCCCAATGCTGCCTCAATACTTAAAACTAACTGGCAAGGATCGCCAATATCGTATTCTGTCCTAATGCTATATGAAAATACCTCGTATATCTGACTATCGACTGATGCTGACTCACTCCTTCCACGTTCACCCAAACACTGCCGAAACCAGTTGCTCTGCACGCTCATTCAGGATACCACAGTTGGATGAATGGTTGCCCTGAAAAAGTTTTTTAGGTTGGTTTATTTGAAATTTAATTGTTTTTGAAAGACCTACCTGTAGAGAATAATAGGAGTGTAAATAATACAAATTGAATAAACAGTAAATGCAATTCAAAATATGAGTAACAATATGATTATTAATAATTCGAATGAAAAAACAATAAATAAAATAAAAAATATATATGGCAGCACTTATACAATAATGTTTGAAGCGTTTGAAGAGCACATGCCATGCAACAGCCCTGCAACTGACAGAAGGAATCGTAAAACGGGGAAAGAAAAGAATAAATCTAACGCCAACGAAAAAGAGAAAAAAAAACAGTCAGTTTACAGACTAGTTTCTCGGAGTAAAGACGGAACTTTTGAAGGGATGAATGGAGTGTGAAAAAAAGGTAAAGTTTGAAAGAAAGGTCTCGAAGAAAATGGTGAGAAAAATGAAAAGGATTTTAGAAAAAAGGCGGTCAGTCACGACAATGGCGCGGTTGGTTCGACGAACCGGTAAGTTATTGGCTTTGTTTGTGAACAGAAGATTTTTAATAAACTAATTGTGAAATAATAATATTGGAAAATTGACGAAGTCGGCCATTACTAAGCCGGATGAAAACTGCCGGTTATAACAGTAACGTGATTACAAAATCGTTGTTTTCCCTTTTTCGAATTTATGATTTTTTTTCTGGCTTTTAATTCTTAAAGAATGGCGAAACAGAAGCAAAACAAAAGCAAGCTGAAATAATGTGTTTTGTTCTCCACCATTTGGACAAAGACAAATGGCTTCGAAAAAAGTTTCATTTGATTGTTCTCAAAATAGCTGACCAAATTCACTTCGGTGAGCCATGTTCACTGTGGAAATAGAACGAATCTTCCGTGAGTGGAACAACATTTCTTGACAGTAAGTACAAACCCCCTGAGAGGGGCAGTACTTGAGGTGTGTACAAACCCCTGAGAGGGGCAGTACTTGAGATATGTACAAACCCCCTGAGAGGGGCAGTACTCGAGATATGTACAAACCTCCTGAGAGAGGTAGTACTTGAGATATGTACAAACCCCCTGAGAGGGGCAGTACTTGGGATACGTACAAACCCCCTGAGAGGGGCAGTACTTGAGATACGTACAAACCCCCTGAGAGGGGCAGTACTTGAGATATGTACAAACCCCCTGAGAGGGGCAGTACTTGAGATATGTACAAACCTCCTGAGAGAGGCAGTACTTGAGATATGTACAAACCCCCTGAGAGGGGCAGTACTTGGGATATGTACAAACCCCCTGAGAGGGGCAGTAATTGAGATACGTACAAACCCCCTGAGAAGGGTAGTACTTGAGATACGTACAAACCCCCTGAGAAGGGCAGTACTTGAAATATGTACATTCCCCTGAGAGGGTCATTACTTGAAGGAATGTTCAAAGAGATTCAAAGGTTTTAATGCCCTTAGAAGGCTAATGTGGGTGCAGTGCCTTGAAAAGAGATGGAAAGTTTAAGTATCATGAAAGGACTGCTTAGGATTTTCGGAAAATCAATATCGGTGTGAGGCCTTTCGACTCTGCCAGCGGCATATGGTGCATCTGCTAATAACCCAAGGCTAGTTCAAGTTTCAATTGTTATGACTATTCAGGATGTTAAGATGGATGTCAATTCTTGGATTGAGATCTGAGGTGAAATCATTGGTTCGAATCTTGAAAGCTTGTTTTTTTTAGAATAGGGATCCCAATCGGAGTCAAATTGCTGAGTTGCAGATAAAGTCGAGATCTATATGATTCTGAGATCTGAATTTCAATAGTGGATCTACGCCGAACGTTGTGTCCGTGATCTGGAAGTTTTAAGGTTCAAGTCTAATGACAGTTTGAGTTTAGTGTTGACTGTTGCGTGAGTCGAGTTATCTGGATCTTGAATAAGCAGTGATAATCTGAAAAGTATTAGTCTGAATTAACTGATCTTTGATACCCTATAATCTTGAACTCTGTAGTTTTTATACGAGTTTTAAATTTGAAATTTCAAGTGCGATTTGTGGCATAAGAGTATCCGAAACTCTCATTTATTTTAGTAGGAGTCCTGAGGTATAAATGTTCGATTTCATGTTTAGAATCACCCTTTATATTGGAGAGCAAACGTAAGGTTAGAATCCGAAT
Organism: Uranotaenia lowii; assembly: GCF_029784155.1. Taxonomy (NCBI): domain Eukaryota; kingdom Metazoa; phylum Arthropoda; class Insecta; order Diptera; family Culicidae; genus Uranotaenia; species Uranotaenia lowii. The sequence goes on along the minus strand of NC_073691.1, from coordinate 192,078,665 downwards.
TTAAGATACGAACTTAATATGCAGTCGAGGTCTGAACTTGGGTATAAAATCTGCGCAGTCTTAATCCGAAACTGGAACTGGTTGTGTTAATTGAAAGATTTCAGTTACAGAAATCCAACGATAACATGAAGCTATAAAATTTGAATCCTAGGGAGGACAAAGAAAATAATAAGAGTCCTTTGGAGACAAAGCTTAGAGAGAAGGTAGTGCCAGGACTAAGCATTTAACTCAATGGGAACTTTGCAAAACTACTGAGATGAAGTGCAAAAAGCAAGTTTGATTACTTCCAAAAAAAAAAACAAAATTATGAACAAACGATTATTACTGTTGTGCTACGTCAAGTTCGGAAGGAAAGATTCCTCTATTCAAGTGTGAGTTACTTGTATTTTTAAATTCATATCCCAGAAAATATACAAAAGCCCTAATCAAAATATTTAGTTGATTGGCAAATGCAAAAGTCGTAATATGATGTACAAAATTCAATATCTTTCAATGAAAGATTGATCAGATCATCCGGATCCGTGAAATGTGGACGGTAATAACGAGTAATCATTGTATCAACTTCAATTCATCTGTGCCTAAAATATCTTATGCTTTTTAAAAAAATCAGTTAATTAAGTTGTCCTGAACTATAAATTTACCCGAAGTTTAAAGCCTAAATTTTTGTATTTAGTTTTGCACTCTTGCCGAATTTGAGGCATAACTCATATTGGGATTGTGATGATATTGAGTCTTGCCTTATCCATTTCGTATTCATAAAATCGAATACTAGCCATGTAATGTTGGTTTAAAGTTGCTATGTCGATCTGAAGTCTGAGTATACGTTAAACACGGGAAGCAGAAGTCTGATTCAATTGTCTGGAATATACATTTTACTCAAATTAAACCAATTTCTTGTTAAACTCGCAGTTTTCAGTCACGGATCGAAATTTGAAAACCAGAAGCGAGATGCTTTAAGTTGAATCTAAAGTTTATGAAAAAAAACATGAATGAGATTGAACTTGGACTATAAAACAAAAAAAAATGAAACCATCAATAAACTATCGAAACCTGATGTTTGCTGAGAACGATCCGAGGCCTAGAGTGTGATGATACAGTTTTTTCCTTGTCTGGCCATTTGTGGTTTAGACAAAACGCGGTACTTGTTGGCATCATTGACTAGAACGGTCCCGGTAGACGTCACGTTACCTCTAAACTGTGCTGGACGTCTAGCGATGCCCCTATTGGGTAACTGTCGTATACTTGTTCTGGGGGTTGGAAGTTAGAGAATAATTTACCCCGTTTGAGTTTCGATATATGACCTGTTTCCGCTTCCGTTACTGATGTGAGGGCGAAAGGCTTCGGCATTTGGCACAGTAGAAATGCGATTGTGTCGAGCACTATTATTGTGATTTTTAGCGCCCTAAATATCTGAACTAGTAGACAGATGAACGTTTCCTGAACGAGGCTGCTGGGAACGCTTAAACTGAAAACGGGCGGCTGTGCTGCAGCAGGTTGAACTGAACATAAGCTTTCCTTGATCGACGAAGGTTGAATTCGTCAACCGTAGTTCGAAGGTTTGTGTTCTCAGTACTCAGCTCATCCGTAATTAGTGTAAACAGATCCTGCCAAAGCTGGTCGAAGTATTTTTGCTATTTTCCACCCGTTATTGTAAAAAATGCCATACCATGTCGATTGTCAATTTCCCGCAGCTCTCTTCTTCGTCCGGAAACGGCTATTTGTGATTTAGTCAGAACAAGGGGACCTTAAGCAACCATTTTATGAGATTGGTGATGTCTTCATCTCCAGAGGCGAACTGATATTAGTATAGAAGTAAGAAGGTTCGGAATCTAAAACGAATAACAATGAAATACATGACTATTACCGTACATATTACCATTATTAATTCACATTGGTTGTGACGGTTATGTCCCAAGCTTCCCAGGAATAGTAAACCAATTCCTTGCACTATCGTCGGTGACGGGAATCTTGTTCGGTATTATTATAGAGTTTTTTTTAATGAACCGAAAAGAAAAATTGGTGATATTTTCTTAACGATTTGTTTTTGTGACCGATCGATTTGTTCGGTTTGTTGACGTTATCGTTCAAGGAAGTGTTACGTTACGTTACTCTGTCAGAAAAAAAAACCTGCACACTTATTCGAAATTATTCAAGTGGTTACTTCTTTTTCTACAAAGTGAATGCAGAATAAGCTCAACTGGAATTTGAGAATATCGGAGAGATTGAACATAGATGAGATTATCGCTTTAAAATTGAAATTTTGGTAACATATAGATTTATGTGTTGAGCGAGTGGATAAAGATATAAAAAAATAGGAAAAATTCAAAGAAAAAGGATTAGATACATGGATGCGATATAAGTCAACTTAAATCAGCTATACCTGAGGTCAGGTTGAACAACGATGAATGCTGATAACATCGGGTTATTGTTTTTGAAAAATCGATGAAGGGTAGTATGGGTTATGCAGTCTACATTATTGAAAAATAAATGATAATATCTACTGAGCGATTGAATGCTCGATTCGTTATTTGGTAACTTTTATTTCACGCACTGAAGATAGGTTCCATCTACAACGTAATGTAAATTATTAAACGTCATTGAACATTTCAATGGAAATGTTTGAGGCATAAAAAAGTTAAATTATTTGAGCAGAAAGAAATGTCTAATTAATATCAATTATTAAAAAAGTATAGGGGTGAAGGCGAATGTAGAGAATAATAGGAGTGTAAATAATACAAATTGAATAAACAGTAAATGCAATTCAAAATATGAGTAACAATATGATTATTAATAATTCGAATGAAAAAACAATAAATAAAATAAAAAATATATATGGCAGCACTTATACAATAATGTTTGAAGCGTTTGAAGAGCACATGCCATGCAACAGCCCTGCAACTGACAGAAGGAATCGTAAAACGGGGAAAGAAAAGAATAAATCTAACGCCAACGAAAAAGAGAAAAAAAAACAGTCAGCTTACAGACTAGTTTCTCGGAGTAAAGACGGAACTTTTGAAGGGATGAATGGAGTGTGAAAAAAAGGTAAAGTTTGAAAGAAAGGACGCGGTTATTTAGGTCTCGAAGAAAATGGTGAGAAAAATGAAAAGGATTTTAGAAAAAAGGCGGTCAGTCACGACACTACCTAGGAGTCCACTATCGTTTGCTCTCTTAAAGCTGTAAGATTTGCTGTCTGGCTGTTGCGCGGAAAATCTTCTCGCCGTCCCGTTCACCAAACAGAAGTTTATGAAGATGTGTCGACTGTATGACGAAAAAATACTTTGATTCAAAAGAAAACTCATCTAAATCAATGAATTTTCACATTGATTCTGAGTCAAAATAAAAATTCTTTGAATTCAAATTAAATACTTTGATTCAAAAATTTGGAACATTGATTTAATGGAAAAATATATTGGTTCAATACAAAATTAACTTGAATCAAGGAAAATGGATTTTGTTTCAATATACATGAGGTTTTTGAATCAAAGATGTATTTTTTTTATCTCAATGGTACTACTTTTCGCTGCGTGTAGATAGAACATTGCTCACGTAATATTTTGTCTAACCTGTTTATACACCCTTTGCTATTTTCTTATTTTTAGCTTTAGTTATAAGCTCGCATTCACTTGCAACTATGTTTTAATGTTCAATAAAGAGTCAAATTGATTATTTTGAGTTTGTTTGCGGAGTAGTAGCGAAAAAATTTTCCGGAGTAAAGGGTGTATATCAATGTGATGACAGTTCTGGTTTTAAAACGTTTATAGATCCTTTACTCAAATTGAGTTTTTAATGTAACGGAATATTATTTTCTCAAAAGGGTTTGACCGTTGAGTAGTGCAAATATTGGCCTATCATGAGGTACTGAAAATGGTTTTTGTTTACTTTTGGAGATAGATCCTTTTCACGTGTTGGTACAGAAATATATAATAAAAATTATATAATAATTTGATAATAAACTTAAGTTTAGTAGTTTATGTTCAACTTTTATTGTATATTGTTATTAGGAAATGGTAAATAGAAAAATATATATACCAGGCTTTCTTTATCGTATCTCATGCTATGTTCGACAGACTTGGGACGCGACTTTATGATCTAGGATTTCCAACTATGAAAAACGTAAACAACGGCTATAAATATCCCTCTGGCCTACCGTGTGGACGCAACTTATCAATCGGCCAAAGTCTGTTTTCGTAACAAGCATTGTAGTTTTTTAAATGCTACAAACAAACAATTTTGAAATGAACAGCTGAAGTTTCTATTTGGCTACACCTCCCGGGAGTTTGTGGATTTTGTTGAAAAACGCAGCCGATCTGTAACCGTTTTCAGCCCATTTGATTCCGTTATTGAGTGAACTAAAAATGGAAACAAGTTGATTGTAAACTTGAAGAACTCCGGCATAGACTAACAAAATTTACGTATTCATATTAAGTGCATATACAAACACAAGCGTCATGATCGGGAAGCGATTTTCGGGGGCTTGCTTACGCGAAACTATCATAAAAGAGGCTAAACGAATTGTATGCGTCATAAATAAATCCAATGCGATTCAAGAGCACAAAGTAATTTCGATTCAAATAACATCACAGAAACTTTGCATATTGCTGTTTACCCTTAGTCAAAATGATCATTATTCCTGAAACCAAATGTTAAAAAATAAACTTTGCAGATAGAAAAGAACCTATCGCCTTATCATGCATAACGACAAAAGTCTTAAGTAACATTTGGGAATGTTTTTTTAATGTTGATGAAACTGAACGAGCGATTTGGCACACTACAGTACAAAAAGGATGCGCCTGAAAGTATACTCTAAGGACGCCTTTGTGTATGCAATGAACCAATGACCAATGAATATTTTTAATAATTTTTTTTTCAGAGATGTAGATTTTTGGAAAAGGAATTGAGAGAAATAAATAGAAATACATACAAAAAAGTAAAGAAGAACTTCTACAGTCCAAACATATGTAAGTTTATCCCAGCTCAGTAGCTAACAGCCCAGTTAGCTAACAGCTAACAACCCAATGAGATATTTATATTTTCAAGTGAAAAATATGTTTTTTTTCCCAAAACATCGTGTAGAACCCATTTTTTCGCTGAAAAATTCACAGAAGCCTAGCTTTATGATTACATACTAGTTTTGTTCTACGAAGAAATACCCCGTCTAAAGGCCGGATATGGGCACTAGAGGGTTAATAACTTACTTAATAATTTGCTACGATATTATTCATTACAGAAACCATCGCAAATAATGCAGAATTAAAACTTCTAAGTGTTGTGGGCGTGCAAGTTGGTCTCACTTTCGCCGTGCCGAAAAATTTATGTGTTTCGGACAAAGTAATGGAATCCTATTTAAAAAAAATGGGTGTAACATAGCAGTCTTCTATGTTTGTTGTCAGTTAATTTGGAAAACTTATTGAGAGTTTTTGGGCGAATTATGTTACCAGTGCTCATTTTCCTTTTTTTTCGTGTAAATATTCTGTTGCTGCTGGAACACGGATATGATTACTGTTTGGAAATTGAGCAAAGCTCAAATATCAGAGGCTGTGCTGTGTAACAGAAGAGTTTATACAAAAATATCAGAAACGACGGCAATCAAACTGTTGGAGTTGAAGGACATATTGCGGAGAAAAGAAGGTCCGATGTATTTTTACGTGAGTAAAAGTATCAAAAAATGGAAAATGTTCATCGAGTTAATGCAGTAATATTTGTTGATAAAACCTACCGTTAAAGCCATTAACACGTTACAGTTTACAACTGTTTATAAAAAAACGAATCTTAAAACTCGGGCAGCCAAAATAAACAAAGATAAGGATCAGTTTTCATATACCTCAAGTACACGTGCCATCAGGCCTTTTTCCTATGTGCATAGGCAGGTACTATCTCCTATTAAGATTGTCATCCTGAATTAAAATGTGTTAGTCGAACAAGCATCGTGGTGCCACCAAGCAATCTAAATAAATCAAAGCTTGATTTCAATTCAAGCTCCGTACCCAACAATAATTGTTGATCGTTGACCGGATCAATTTGCGCGCGCTTTTTTCTCGTTTTCAAATCTCGACAAACACGACAGCTACCACGTGATGGGATGTCGCTTTTCTTTCATTCTTTCGGGAAAAGAAACGGAAAACAAACAACACGACAAGCCTACTGTTCTCGAATGCAACCTCCCATGGAAACGATTGAGCTTTCTGCAGGCAACTTCAAAAAATAAATCTCCATTTGTTGACCACATGTGTGATCGGGCGTTTCTCTTCATGCCACTGTTGGTGCCGTTGGAGTAGGTTGTTTGTAGGTATGACGAATGTTGACCGAGACTACTAACAACCGGCTCCGGCAAAATTATTTTGCGAAAAATGAAGAAAACAGACCGGACTGGCGCGATACCGGGTCAGTCTTATCGCGGCACTACGCATCAGTGGAACGGCCAAGCAGCCGTCTTTGCGGAACAGGAGTTATTGTTATGGTTTAAGTTTGAGCTAGTTTAAAGGGATTTCACAAAGTGTTACCGAGTTACGCCAAACGTCGCTGATTCTAAACATACAACATAGGCCCAGCATGGTACTTATGTAGTGATTGTGTACAATACATACAGCATCATATGTTTTCTGCCGGTTCTGTGCTGAATTTTCGGACACGTGCGTGCGCACCGAAGTTCGGAGTACTACGAATTTTTTTTTTTTTCAGCAATTGCGAAATTATTTTCGGCAAAGTGAATCCAAAGTGTAGCTGAAGTTGGAACAGTTTTCTTATTGCTCTAAAATAAACAACGGACAGTATAGTCAGTTCCTCAATTCTACGCAACTATTCATTCGGGTAAGCATTGGTCGTCGAAACAATTAAAAATAATTGCTCGTTCAGAATCGGTTTCACTTTCACAAAATCGTTCACAGTTTGTTTAGGTGAAGTGGAAAACCTTCAAAAGGGCGTTTTTGGTCGGTCGGAAAGTCAGTCTTTTGAACTTGGTCATGGGAACATTGTGATCCTGTTAAAAAAAAACAAAAAAAAAACCACGAAACACCTTTAGAGATTTAAAATCCAAAACTTCGTTGCGTTTCAAGCCGAAATATTTCATCAGTCTGGAGCAATTCATGATTGACCCAATTTTGGGTGACTTCTATGATCTTCTTCCTACTTCTTTAACGAAAGTGGCAGCCTTTTTCGATCGTAAACTATGGTGGTGTGGTGCTGCACGTTATTTTACACGTGCAGTACTAGCAATAAAATTTACCCCCTTAACATGTTCATAACCTTGAAGGTGGTTCCAGTTGAATGGCTATATATGTAGGTTAAACATACTGCTTATCAGGTATGATTAATTTCTGTATGGGTGCCGGAATTTTATCGTATATCTGTGATAAAGAATAGTAGGGTAGGGCTGCCGCATTGCGAAAAGAAAAACATTCCTTAAATATTATTCTACCTGATGTGAGATTTGTTTCCTGGAAATAATAACTCATTTTGGAACGATTATAAGCGGTGTGTTTATAGAAGATGGGCTCCCATACACTTAAATTTTTTGAAGATTTGAAGTACATATTTTTAAAATTTTAATTTGAAAAATTATTTTGGTGCAATGGAATGGAACATGAATGATTTAACATATTATAATCCTGAAAAACTAAATCTGGTTAAGTGCAAATTAAAGATAGATAAATTGCTATAGTCCACCATCCGTTTCAAACGCAATGTTAAAAAACCAGTGTTTTTCAACCTTGTCCTTCAACATAATTTGATTTTTTTTAATACTAAGATGCATCTGTTAATGAATAAATAATTTGAAATTTTTCGATTGTGCCACTAGTTTATAGCATTTTTGTTTTTTGTTCATCGAAGATGAAATTCAAAATAATTTCAAAATAATTCCAATGAACAGTTTTTTGAGTCATTTTCAATAAATGAAGTTCCCGAGGAAGACCACCCTATGTTCCAGTGAGAGATGTGCTGGGTGTGAGAGACTTGGACTACATGTTCGAAATATATCTTTTCCTAAAAGCTATTGATCTTCGTCTATAATTTCTTCTTATTTTCATATTTCCCTATCTATCTTCTTTTTTCTTTAAAAGTGAACTAGATATAAGCACATAATTGTTATCAAACAAAACGAGTTTGGCTCCTTAAAGCCTAAAGGTATGAGCCGTTTCAAATAAAGAATTTACAAAAAAAAAATAAATGAAGTTTCGCTAAAAATTAAACAGTACTTGTCAGGGGCGTAGGAAGAATTGACTCATGGGAGGGGTTTTGGTGAACTCCTTTTTCTATGACACTTTTGCTCAAACAGTGCATGAATATAAAATGTTAGTTTTTGATACTAATCGATTATACTTTTTTAATTCCTTTAACATAAATAGTTTTTCGTGTTAAATAGATACTTTTGAAAATACATCCTCAAATCTTTCAAATGGTGATTAGGATTTGTATAAAGAATCCTTTAAAAACAGGAAACTAACTGTTACGACTCGCGAGACGAGGATGGTCGGAGGCGATATAAAATAGAATTATGAAACGCGAATCGTACGAATTAAAAGTATTTATTACTGACTAATTAAAACGTGTTCTTAGTCACTTGGAGAACCAGATTCAAGTGAGGTGGTGACGTCAACAGAATGACTGGCAAGCAGTCATCTGAGAGCCGAACGGTTTCGATGATTGTTCCAGTGTTCCCAACATCTCCCTCCTTAGAAGAGCTGGTACGGATCAAACCTAACGGGCGGTCTTCGAACCCTCAAGGACCGTCGAGGAATTTGTGCTGGTGTTTGGTATTCATTAGCTGATTTGAAATCCGAAGACGATGATGGGACCACAGAAGATGTAGACAACATGGACGATGATGAACTAGACGATAACGGGGATAGTTCCAGATTTTCTGCGGTGGATAGCGACTGCGGCGAAACCCACACTTGACCGGACCGGCCAGGAAGCGGTGGTGATGCTTGTAACGTCGTTGATTGCAGTGACGAACCCCTTTGTGAATCAGCGACACTAGCCGAAGTTCCGGAAGCATGTGTATCAGGCGAAGGCAGATCCCAGGCACGAAGCAATATGTCCAATGGCAATTTACGTTGGACCTGGTTGACTACTGGCTGGCTGAGGGAATTTTCGCTATCCGATCTCTGACGCATCTGGTTAATATGAGCACGTACCATCTTTTCATCTTGCACCCACACATTGTACATAACGCGACCTATGCGCTCCATGACAACGCCAGGTGCCCATCTCCACGAATTCCTTGCATGTACTTTTACGTAGACTTCACTTTTAGGCTCAAATGAACTTACTTTACCGTCGTCGATGTTGCTGGTTGTTGACGGTTTGGATGGTGGAAGTAAGAGGTCTAAATTGGTTCGAATTTTTCTTCCAAACAAAATCTCGGCTGGTGACAAGTTGTTTGGAGCTGATGCGTTGAGCGTTGTTCGTTAGCAGAACGTTAGCAGAAAAACGTCTAGAGCTTCCGTTATACTTCCTCCTCCTTCTCGGATTTTTTTAATAGCTCTTTTGAAGGTGTCAACGTACCTTTCGGCTTGGCCGTTGGACTGTGGGTGGAATGGTGCAGTTGTGACGTGGTCAATTCCGTTCTCGATGCAAAATGTAGCAAATTCTCCACTGGTAAATTGGGTACCATTATCACTCACCAACGTACATGGCATACCCAACCGAGAAAATAAACTTCTGAGAATTGCTATAGTAGCGGAAGACGTGATGGATTTGGTGCGTACTATTTCTACCCATTTACTGTAGGAGTCGACAACCAGTAGATGATATTCACCTTCGATAGGGCCAGCGTAAACTGTATGTACTCGCTGCCACGGAACCGTCGATTTGGCCCATGGTAGTGGTTGCTGTTTCGTAGGACTTTTGGCAACCGATGCACAAGGTTTGCATGTTGCCACGTAGTTTTCAATATCGGCATCGATTGAGGGCCAATACACATAGCTCCGAGCAATCGCCTTCATACGTTGAATGCCCGGGTGACCGCAGTGTATCTGGCGAAGGCATCGTTGGCGGTATTCCGAGGGCATTACGAGTCGCTCAGCGAACATTACACATCCGTCGATGAGGGAAAGTGCTTCCCGTCTGTCAAAGAAACGACGAATCTCCGAATCCGAAATGGCCGATTTTGACTGAGGCCAACCTAGCCGTATATAGTTGGCAACTTTTCGTAACACTGAATCGGATTGGGTAGTTCGCTGGACAACTCTAAAAGAAAGAGGAAGGATTTTTAGCGTATCTAATGCGATTGATCTTACATCATTCTCCACTGCAATGCTGGCTACGATGAAATCTTCGTCGGGTTTGGCATGATTTCCAATGAGTCGGGATAAAACATCTGCGTTCCCAAACTTTTCGGTGTTAACGTAAACGATGTGGAAATCATACAGAAGAAGCTGAAGAGCCCACCGTTGGAGCCTGTTGGCGGTGTACACAGGGATTCCGGATTTGGATCCGAAAATACGCAGGAGCGGTGCATGGTCGGTTTCCAGGGTGAATCTTCTTCCAAATACCATTTTGTGGAACTTTGTTGTGGCATAAACAAGAGCTAACCCTTCGCGGTCCGGCTGACTATATTTTTGCTCCGCTGGGGTTAGAGCTCGTGATGCTTGCTGGACTACCTTGATTGATCCATCTGGAAATTTGTGGCTGATGGTGGCGCCAATGCCAACGGAAGAGGCGTCTGCTGATACCACAATCGGGAGGTTTGGGTCGTAGTGTGTGAGCAGAATGTCCGACGAAAGGATCTGCTTGAACTTGTCGAACGCCGTTTGACACTCCTTGGACCAGATGAATTTCTTGCCTTCTTTCAGTAGACCGTCCAGTGGGTACCGGAGAGTTCGCATGGCCGGAACGAATTTGCTATAATAGTTAATGGCACCCAAGAATGAGCGAACCCCGGATACGTCTGAAGGAGCTGGCATGTTGCGGATGGCTGTGATTTTGCTCGGATCTGGACGAATACCATGTTGATCGATGAGATGTCCCAGATACTTAATTTGGGATTGGCCGAAAGAGCATTTTTCCAGCTTGATGGTGAACCCAAATTCTTGGACTCGTTGCAGAAAATGTTGCAGGTTTCGGTCGTGTTCGGCTTCGGTCTTGCCGCCAACTAGGACGTCGTCAAGATACCCTGAAGTGCACTCCAGTCCGGCGAGCATGGTATTCACAAGCTGTTGAAAGGCCCCTGGAGCAGCTTTCACGCCCGGGGAAAATCGATGGAAGCGGTATAAGCCCCGGTGTGTGTTGATGGTCAGCATTTCCCTCGAACTTTCGTCCACTTCTACCTGCAGGAACGCATCAGATAAGTCGATCTGGCTAAATAATTTGCATGTCGCCAGTTTGGAGAAGATGTCCTGAGGTAGTGGGAGTGGGTACTGGTGTGGTTGGAGTGCATTGTTTAGTCCCGTCGAATAATCGCCGCATATTCTGATTGCTCCGCTCGCTTTCCTGACGACTACAATCGGAGCCGCCCACTCAGAATACTCGACAGGAGAGATTATGCCAAGTTTCTCCAGCCGGTCGAGTTCGCTGTCGACGATGCTACACATGGCGTATGCCACCGGTCGTTTTGGCCGGAAGACAGGAACACTTCCTTCCTTCAGTGTAAGCCTCACCTTGGTTTTTGTGCAAAGTCCCGGAACATCACCGAACACGGTAGGGAACTTTTCTTTCAGGGACTGTACGTTGGCTGGTCCACTGGTAACTTGGTTGCAAAAACTTTCCATGGGTAAGGACGACAGGTTGAATGCCTCGATAATATCGAGACCGAGCAAGTTCAGCTGCTGCTTCACGATGTAAAACCTTCCAGTACGAGTGACACCATTTATCGTGACATTAAAGGAGAATTCTGATTGGAGCTTAAGTGGTTTTCCGGAAGCTGTTGATGCTGTAACCATCGACCTGCGGCATTCTGGTTTTCCGATGAGCTGCCATGTAGCCTCGGACACAATGCTTATGTCAGAAGCTGTGTCCAACTGAAGCCTCACTGTTTGGTTGTTGATCACGACCGGGACAAACTTCCTTCTATGACGCACATTTTTCACTTGCAGGCTTCTCGTTGCTGGTCGAAATTTATCGCGTTTACCGACGTTTGGCCTTCTTCGCACTGGAACAGTAGCCATCTTTGTGACCAAATTGGCCACAGTTGGTGCACTTATGCTTGGTGAAATGGCAATCGCGAGCATAATGCATGGAGCCACAGTTCCAACATGGAGATGCTGGTTGGGATCCACTTTCTTTACTGGAACGCGGCGGTGAGAATGAAGATTTCGGAAATCGTTTCTCAAAAGTCTTCTTCCCCCTGATCGCTCGGATTGCTGCTGACAATGGAGCTCCCTCTATCATGGCCGCATCGTGTTTGATGTTGAGCAACCGTTGGCACTCGTCCGAAACTTGTTCCAGACTGATATCGTTTCTCTCTTCGATGCTGGAGAGCAACCTGGTTCTCATTTCCGCATCGTTTTCCGCCTTAAGGCCACACACAAACATGAGACATTTGAACTGGTCTTCCGACATCTTCCCTAGTTCAAATTCTACACACAGTCTATTCACACGACACGCAAATGATTTGTAATCCTCCGAAGGTTGCTTGGATACCTGGAGACATTTGTACCTCCTACTTATGATGGATTGAGGAGTGCCAAATAAACTTTTCATCCGGGTTACTGTTTCGGAAAAACTTACATCTTCGGGTGCCTTCGGGAGGATATAGCTAGTGTATCTGTCGTGTTCAGACGTTCCGATCTTGCGAAGCAGCAATCGAACCTTGGCGCTGTCATCAAGCCGAGCTGCATCCCTGGCGAAGAGATCTTCATAACGGGTGAACCAGGCTGTGAAGGTTATGTTGTGCTCAGGCTCGTAGCGGAACTCTGCTATACTGTTGGCCAAAGATTCAATGACGAGTTCTAGGTTCGACAGATGTGCAGGTGGTGTAACTTCCTGATGTTTCTGGAGGAGCTGTATGATGACCGACTGCTGTTGCTGTAACTGGTGCAGGATTTGGGTGAGCACTGGATCCGCGTGGTACGGTGGTGTGTGCTGCTGGAATTGTTGCTGCTGTAGCATTGGCTGACGGAGGAGGTGGTTCTGCTGCGGCTGGTGTTGAAACCCCGCTGTTCCCGATGCTGTGGGCGGGTGCTGTTGAAAACCCGGTACCACGGAATTTCCCGCTGGAGTTGATGTGCGCGGAACATGATTTTCGGGAGACATGGAATGGTCTTCCATCCTAACCTCAACTTCGTCCAATTGATCGACGCAAAACTTTCGCGATTATCACCGAATAACCGTCGGTAAACCGATTTCTCGTCGCCACTGTTACGACTCGCGAGACGAGGATGGTCGGAGGCGATATAAAATAGAATTATGAAACGCGAATCGTACGAATTAAAAGTATTTATTACTGACTAATTAAAACGTGTTCTTAGTCACTTGGAGAACCAGATTCAAGTGAGGTGGTGACGTCAACAGAATGACTGGCAAGCAGTCATCTGAGAGCCGAACGGTTTCGATGATTGTTCCAGTGTTCCCAACACTAACTTTCATCGATGGTTGAAATTTTGAAATTAACATCAAAATCTGGGGAACTTAGCTGAAGATTTCCAGAAATTCTTACGCACGTATCTGGGTCGGGCAAATCCGGTCTATTTCATTTTAAACCAAAATTCGGGCATTCTATTTCTAAATTTTTAATATCAAAATCCAGGCAATATCCGAGAAAATTTGACAAAAATTCAGGACCTTTTCAACAAAAATCAAGAAGAAAAACATTTGAATCATTATTTTTTCTTCAAAAATTGGATCCCATATAATTGTTTATGTTTATTTTAATCTATCTAGACAGTTTTAGTTTTAGGCGAAAAATATTAAAGTTGTAAAGATGCTATTTGAATTTTTTATTTGATTTTCCAAAAAAATGTGAATGAATCTGGAAAAATCAGGTTTTTTTTCAACAAATTTTTTTTTTTATTAAATATCTTTGCAAGTCCGATGTCTTTATTGGTACCACCATCAGATGGAAGCACTCCACTTTCTCAACTCAACAGCTACTAAGAAATTGGAACGATTTTCTGTGTTGATTCCATCGACTTGGTCTTCCCGACATTGATTTTGAGCCCTGCTGCTTTAGAGCTTACGGTGTGGTCGTCGAGTTTGCTCTGCATGGCTTGTTGTCTTTGGAGTCTACTGGCGCTTCGAGCTGCGGGTTTTGTTGGCCATCGCTATTTGTGACTCGGAAGAGTTGTTCAAACTGCTCAGTGCATCGCTTGAGGTGACCGGTTCGATCTGTCAACAGCTAACCTGCTCGGCCTTTCATTAGTCCATGTACCACCAAAGCGGCGAGAAATGTCGTATAGTAATCGGATAACTCCAATGGCGGCGGCTTTTTCTCCCTCTTCGGCTAGGGAGTTTGACAAGGCTATCTTGTCACGTATAAACGGGCGGTCGGAATGCAGTAAAATTCGGTATCCAAGGGTTTATATAATAGTTTCAAGAATAGCACTTTTTATGGAAGGGGGCCTCATACAAAATCGACTTAAAATGGGACACAACTCGAAAAATTTTAGGACGATTTTCATAAAAATTGATTCAAAAGCACGAAGAAGTAAAGGACGTGTAGATGAAGTTATGCATTTATAAAAATTAATTAAGCTAAAGTTAAAACGAAGATAAAGATAACTTAGAGATACGCAATATTTTTAGATTGTTTGAATCAAAATTTTAGAACAAAGTACCTACTTTTTATTGTGGTCAAAATTTATTTGAGGTGATAATCCCTATTTTCTGCCTTCTAATAATATTTTATTTGTTTTCATTTCCAGGATACGGGAATGTCCACAAGCGGTCCCAAGGTCGATAGCACCACAACTACCACCGGAAATAGCAGCAATCCGTCCGACAGCAGTGACGAAGACGGAGGTCTGGTGATGCGTCCTAACGGAAACGGCACAGAGGAAAAAATGAACGGGCACACGATGGTTAGTTCCAGTACCAGTCCCGGAAATGGCAGCCCTATGAATGGCGTTAACATAGCAGTTCCCGTTACGGGAGGATCACCATGGAAGCGTAAACAGCTGATGGATCTAAATCCGAATGGAAGTCTGGACCTGAGGAAGCTCAACATGCGGCGGAATTCCAGCTATGGAAAAATTCCGTCGGAAAATGTCGAAGCCAAAGTTTTGGTGCTCTACACAGGCGGTACGATCGGTATGATGCGAAATGAGAAGAATGGTAGGTACACATGAAAAGGTGCTAAATGGCCCAGAAAAATATTTACGTCGAGTCGGAGGTTTTGTTGCTAATTGAACTGATGTAATGTTTATCTCTTTTGCAGCACTGGAACCGCGACCGAATGAGTTTGTACGACGAATACGTCAGTATCCCAATATGCACGATGACGCATACGCTTCCAAACGATATGGTCCGGCCAAAAATATGGCTCCACTGGTTCTGCCCTATGTGGAAGGAGAACACCGTCGGATTCTCTATCAAATTACCGAATATGAACCATTGCTAGATTCGGCCAACATGGCCGTCGTAGATTGGGTACGGATAGCCACTGATATTAAACAATCGTATGAATTCTTCGACGGATTCGTCGTTCTGCATGGTACCGATACGCTGTCGTACACTGCAGCTGCCCTATCTTTCATGTTTGAAAACCTTGGTAAAACGGTAGTCATTACTGGATCTCAAATTCCCATATTTGAGACCCGAACTGATGGAAAGGACAACTTTACGTCGGCTTTGATCTTGGCCGGGAACTACGTGATTCCCGAAGTTTGCATTTTCTTCAACAGTCGATTGTTTCGGGGCAATCGAACGATCAAAACCAGTAGCAACGCGTTGGATGCTTTCAATTCTCCTAACGTTGCCCCATTGGCCAAAATGGGAATCAATGTGGAGATCGACTACCGACTCATATTTCGACCATGTACGGTTGAGAAATTCAGCGTACACGTGCATATGGATGAAAACGTTGGTTTATTGCGCCTATTCCCTAGCATTTCCACAACCACAGTTAAAGCATTCCTGCAGCCTCCGATGAAGGGGATCGTTTTGCAGTCGTATGGCGCTGGGAACATCCCAACCAATAGAGCTGATCTGGTGGCTGCTTTGAGGGAGGCAGCCGACCGAGGTGTTATCATTGTAAATTGTACGCAGTGCAACGAAGGGGCTGTCTGCGATCTGTACGAAACAGGCCGACAGCTTCAGGAAATAGGAGTCATCCCCGGCTTTGACATGACTCCCGAGGCAGCCTTGGCCAAACTAGCCTATGTACTGAGCAAAGATGATTGGAATTTAGAGACAAAGAAATTGGTAAGTGTTTTTAAACTTATTATTTTATGATTTATGTTTCGACGCTTGTCTAAACTTCTTCTAGATGATGAAAAACAATCTTCGCGGTGAGATGACCCACGAAAAAACTCCGGAAATTCAGGAGTACGATCTGATTGACGCAGTTGCCCGTACTTTGCATCTGAACTCGCAAAAGGAGTTAAGCCAACTGAAGTCTTCCCTGTTTCCGGCTATGATAAATACGGCAGTACTTGCTGGAGACATTGGAAAGGTAGCTATCCCAAACATTTTCTTCAACGGGTATTTAAATAGACCTCATTTCAGCTCAACAACCTTAAAAGTTACGGTGCAAATCTTTCGGCGGAAAACTACGACCATCGTACACCGCTGCATGTGGCGTGTAGCGAAGGAAACCTGGAGGTGGTTCAATTTCTGCTACAAAACGGGGCAGCAGTTCACATCCGCGATCGCTACGACCGAACTCCTCTGATGGATGCCATCTTGAACGATCAGCATCAGATCATTCGGCTATTGATCAAGTGTGGAGCTCATTTGACTGGTTCGATACGCACTATCGGTGATAATCTGTGCAATGCGGCAGCCCGGAACCTTCTGAATCGATTGGAGTCGTATCGGATTGCCGGGGCGGACTTAACTCAAGAGGACTCATCCGGACGGACAGCGCTGCACGTGGCCGCCATGTATGGGAATCTCGAAATAACTCAGTATTTGATCAAAAACTACGCCGAAATAAATGCGGTGGATTATCTTGGACTGACTTCATTGGATTACGCCATTAAACTGAATGCACGACCGGTTATGGACTTCCTCATGGAAAAGGACGCCAAACGAGGCGATGAGTTGACTGATGAGCCTAAGCGGCCGGATCTAAACGATTCCTTTGACTATTAATAGGATATTATTTTAGCGAAATACATTAAAAAATAATTTTTAAACACATACAATAATTAGTTTATTCTATTACGACTACCTACTTGTTCTAACAATTTGAGCTAACTTTCAAGACTGAAATTCTTGCAATTGAGCTCATTTCTTAGGTTTTTCCTTAGGTTTCTTGCTGTTTTGCATCATTATTCGCTGCACCGTTTCCGGTCCGACCGTGCACCCCGGAAACGCTTGCCCGCAGTTGAGATTTTTCCTCCCAACCTGGATTGCATCTTCGACTGCCGTCCCTTTGGTAAATTTCATTGCCCAATCCGCACTGCTCAACCCATTTAGGACCATATCCATTCTACTGGCCCGCTTCGCCGACACATTGTTCATGGCTTCCTTCACGTACCAGCAGATGGCTCGCTGGGTACAGGCCGTAGAGTCGATGTCATACTTTTGCAGACTCTTGTCGACAGCTTCCAGCAGCGTCGACAGCATCGCAAACTTCTCCTTATCCTCGTCGGAGCTGGAAGCTGCTCCACTTCCGGTGTCCATGTCCGATCGCATTATGCCCATCGGTCCCAGTGGGGTCATGAAGCTGTGATCGCGGAACAACTTTGCTACCGCGCCGACCAGAGCGCCACCTAAGGTTAATACCCCGGCCAAAATCAACGCTCCCAGGTTGACGTTGATCAGCGGTGTTCCCTGTTTAAAGAGAGAGAGAGAGAGAGAGAGAGAGAGAGAGAGAGAGAGAGAGAGAGAGAGAGAGAGAAATAATTTCAGTAACGTCTTTTTATAGTTTTCATAAATTTTACCTGCAGGACCGAGGACATCACCCCATCGATGGATCTTTTAACCGGAATCGTTAGGAATGGGATGGCGAAGTCAATTTCAACCTAAAATAATTAATCCGATTTAATTTCGAAATATTATCAAACTAAAAAAACAATTGAATATTAATTTTTAATAAAAAATCACATTTAAGGCTTATGTTCTCTGATTAAAAAGTGGATGTCTTTTTTTTTAAAATTTAAGGCTGATCTCGTGAAGAAGCTTTCAGCTTTCTTCAAACATTTTGTTCAACCGTTCTCGAGGATCATTTACGGTTTTAGGAATATCTTTGTTTTTATGATTTACCAGCATATTTAGGAAATTATTTGAATTAATATAGTTTTTACCATGATTTTTTAGAACATAACACATTGCGGCCCAAATACGAGAATTCTTGTTTTTTCAATAATGAAACTATATTCTGTAGGTAACTCAAAAAAAATATAAACATGTAGCATTGGTCTACTGATTTTTTAGATTAAGTTTGCCAAATTTGGGCATTTTCCGGCTAAGGTTTCAATCAATGAACCGTCAAAATTGTTTAAGTCACACCGATAAATTTCGAAAAAAAGGATTGAAAATTTGACGTTATTAGGCATATTTTAGCATTTTTAGATTTTCAAAATACGAAACACAATATTTTTTACGAATTTTAAAAAGTAGCTGTTTTTCAAACCTTTCGTCAAATTGCAATTTTCAGATTTTCTAAGACTTGTAATTACATCACTAGAATCAGTATGAAACTTCCTTTCTGATGAATATACATTTTAAGAGGCAATCTTGCGTGAATATATTCAAGATCCAGAACAAAATTGAATATAAGTGCAAGAAAATCTGAGAAATTGAAAATTGACAAATAATTCGAAAAAACAGCTACTTTTTAAAATTCGTCAAAAGTCAAAAATTCTATGTTTCGTATTTTGAAAATCTACAGATGCGAAAATGTTCCAAATTACGTTAACTTTTCAATCCTCTTTTCAAAATTTTCAAAACAATTTTGACGGTTCATTGATTGAAAAGTACGGTTTAACATAACTTTTTTTCATTTTTTGTGGACTTGATCTTAAAAAAATTCGAAAAAAATGTACCCTCATGTGCAACGTATAGCTTCTAACTACAACTTTCTTTGAAATTAAGTGAAATTTTTTTTGCATTCCATTGCAAATCTACAGTCTTTTTTCCGAAGCATGTTTTTTCGGATTTTTTTTTCTTAGACTTAGAATCACGGAAAAATGAAGTTTTTTATCTGAAAATTGCATGAGAAACATATTTGAGTTACATTACGAGGTTTTCAAAACTATTAAAAAATTTGTAAAAATCGGTTGAAAAACAAGAGAGATAAAGCGCTTTGAGGCTATGAGATTCAAATTGACACTCAAGGTCTGATTGGGGAGTGACTGACTGAGGTCTGACGGGGTGCGTCCATAAAAAAGTAATGATGCAAAATTAAAGATTTTAAGAATTCTTTGAGGGTTCCTGAAGAAATTTTTAATTTGGATGCATCCGAATAAAGTTACAAGCCGCCAAACTTCCAAAAGTGACATATTGACACTTAAGAGCGGATTAGGGTTAAGTAGGTTATTGGCTTTTACGGCATTTTTATTTTCAAATGTTTTCAAAGGAATTGGGTCGATTTTGGGATAATTCATTAAGTTTTTAATCTATTTTGCCCGTCTTTTGGAAAGCTATTTTATTGAATTTTTATTTGTATTTTCACCAAAGGCATTAATGTTTTTATTTTGATTTTTGGAATGTGAAACTGTTAAAAATGTTTTAAGTGGATTTTCGATAATAAGTTTTCCAAAATTTGAAACTGTTATAGAAATAAATATTTTCAGGGTTGTTGTTCGTTTTCAGGGTAATTTATTTTATGAAGTTTTCAAACAACTCGTAGCAATTTACATGGATTAAATTGTTGTGATCATTTTCTTTCCTTTTTTCTCGAATTTTAGTAATTTATTTGGAATTATTTTATTTTTGTGTTTATTTTCAAGCTTTCAACTTTTTTATAGGTTTTAGGTACGCAATTTCAATCATTTGGTTTTGTTAACATTTTGGGAAGATGAAGAATGTACAGAATAAAAAAATAAGTTAAAAAAATCAAATATGTGGCAACACTGCACAACGGTGCAGAACATCAATCTAGTTGTACACAATAAATAGCGCCCAGGGATGAAGAGATAGACATTTGATGTCTTCAGCAACATTGTTCAGTTTTAGATGGAGCATATTCTAGTATCAACATTTATGCCGAGGGGTCCACCGATAGCGATATAAAAATGCTAACTTTTTTGTTTTTCAAATTAGGGCTTTAATGTCTTCGACAAAATTGTTAATCTGATCAAAATACATAACTTTGTTGAATATGTCAAAGTCCTATCACATCACCCTCAGGAGTTAATAAATTAGGGCTTAATGTCTTCGACAAAATTGTTTATCTGATTAAAATACATCACTTTATTGAATGTGTTAAAGTCTTATCACATCACCCTCAAGAGTTACAGTCAACTTGCACTTTTCGATAGACGAGCTTTCCAAAATTGCCAATAAAACACACTAAATGCTTTCTATAGGGCTTCAGCAACTTTGTTTCAAAGACAGCGAACCATTTTATCCTATCTACAACGTGTCAGATTCAAAAAACTGTTTTTTCAAGAGATTTTTTTTCTTTGACTGTAACTTCTAAGTGTGATGTGATAGGTTTTGAACATATTCAACAAAGTTATGTATTTTGATCAGATAAACAATTTTGTCGAAGACATTAAAGCCCTTATTTCAAAAACAAAAAAGTTAGCATTTTTATCTCGCTATCAGTGGACCCCTCGGCATAAATGTTGATACTAGAATATGCTCCATTTAAAACTGAACAGGGGCGGTCCTAGAGTCGGCTCTTGGGGGGGGTGATTTTCCAATTTTCAAAAATCAGTCAATATAAAGGAACGTTAATATCTGGTAAAAAAACAACCATTTGAGTGAGCGAAAGGAGAAGGGAGGAGTTACCGGGGGGGTGTGTTTTCCCTTTATAAAACAACCAGCGAATCTATAATAACCACTGCGAAAAAATGTTGATATTTTTTTTTATTTGTCGGTATAATAGGTTTTTTAAAATTGTCATTTTAAGAGCCTTTTAAAAAATTTCTCGTTATAAATGTAATTTTTGCAATGAAAATAATACACACGTTGTTGAGAGATGAACACGTAGAAAAAAAAATCAAGTTATCTTTATTTTTTCCTGAGCTTCTAAATATTAGAGCTCTGGCATTTTATAATTTATCGAAAGTATTTTACTTTTCACCGATAATCCCGATAAACAAATTAACAAACATAATCAACGGGCATTGAATTCTTCATTGGGGTATTTTACTGAATCGTGATTTGGAAATAGTATTATATTAATACCTAAATACTTAATAGTATATTAGTATTATAATTTTCAAATTTTTCAAACATAATATATAAAATCAACACTTTAAATATAAATTAAGTAGAAGAAACCGATCATCAAAATCTGTTTTTAAATTTTTTTAACCGAATTTTATTTGATTTGCTCTTGAATTTAAAGTTTTCATTGAAAATTTTCAATTTAAATTGTATTACAACAAATAAACTACAAACAAAATTGATTAATCTTTGTTCACCTCCACATAATTACCAATTTTTTTAAATAATTTTGAATTATAAAAAAAATTATGAAATGAAAGAGTTAATTCTGAATGTTAATCCTCTTCTTTAGTTAACAGTCTCGATCATTTGCAATTGAAATAGCCAAGCCTTCAGATTAAGAATATCAAACCTTAAGCTAAATTTTAAATTAAAATTTCAATATTATTGTGTAGATCAGCTGAAAGCAGTATCGGGGACATAATTGCTGTAGATCAAGGAGTGTTGGTTAAAAATCGCTAAAAGATCTTTGACTGTTTTGCATGGTAGAATGCCGTGTTGCCGAAAAAATAGTGGAATGCTAAGGGGAAAGTTTTAATTCACAAGGGAAAAATTAAAACCGTGGCAAACTGATTTTGGAAGCTTTTTGCGTCTTAAACTCGATTTTTTTTTGTCTATTTTTTCCCTTCTTATTTTCTGGCGTTGAGTAATTTTAAAACTTAGCAGTTCAGAGTGAAATCGATGAATGATAATTGATGAAGTAACTAACCTAAACAACAAAAAAATATGGTAAATCTTTTCATTATCCTTTATTTATTCAACGATGCAGGTCAGAGGGAAGAGTGCTAAGAAGTTACAAATTCCCGAAAAAACAATACAGATATCGTCTAGATAATCTTCGTATTTTACAAAATGGGGAAAGATACTTACTCCTATAATTTTTTCTTATGGTAAATTACTCACAGTCTTTATGAAAATTGATCATTAAGTTAATACCTTTTTTCTAATTTTTTTTGATATTTTTCACTTTTGCTAAAAGTGCACAAATTTCTCCGATGAGCCTTGTATTTTCAAAATTTATACCGGAAAAAAGCGCTGATAAAATAATTCAAATTTGCATTTAGAGCTCCCAAATAAGTTGAAATCAGTTTCAAATTCTTTGCACTTCGGAAAATGTGAATTTTATTTTCTTGTGTTATAGTTTTGAATGCAGATTTTGGGTTCTAGAGATGAATTTTTGAATCTCTATCTCCAACACCAATTCCTGAAACAGCTGATATAAATACTTTTTTGTTCCTTTTTGGCACTAAAACTCATAGGAAGAGCAAAAGTCATAAAACGTAATCTCTTTCTTTGATTTATTATTGCTGAAATCTCTTGAGAGGTTTTTTTTAAATTTAAACTCTTCCCGATCAGGAGGAAAAATCAAAATTATATCAAAATGAGATATTTTGATACTCAATTTTTTTTCTATCAATATGAGTTATAATTCAGTACTCGTAGGATGTTAAAATATTTCAAATCATATAAAAAGTCTATACGATCATAGCTTAATTATATCAGTTTTTGATATGCTCAAATCAAGATTATATCTCATTCAGATAGCATAGCTTGATATTGGGCAGAACAAAATCTTACATAATTATAACTCATCACGATATGAATGCTTCGAGTAAAATTTCTAGAGGAATTTCAATAACTCACATAGTTTGCTAAAACCATGCTCCATTTATGGTTTTCCAAAAATTGAATTCAATTTTATGAATGGGTTGAGCGAATTTCATTAAAGCACGATTTGGGCCGTTGACTTCGATGTCCGTGTTTTATGGAATGTCGTATGCATATTAAAATAAGATATGATCATAATATTTTATAACAATTTGACGCAAATTCTTTACCGTTGAAAGTGAGTTCAATCCTGTTCGAGAAATTCAATCAAAATAAGATATTACCCAGTTTTAGGAAACTTATAGTCGAAAACTTTGAGATCCAAATTTTATCTAAGAAAGATATAAATATCTCCTTGAAATATGTTTTAGTTATTGTTTGGACATGCTCTCCTGATCGGATTACTATGAATATTTTATATTCGATTTTTGTTTGGCAGTACTTGTATTTTTTTCACAGTCATCCATAATATGAATGTTTGATGTAATACATTTAAAACAGAATTAAATAATATCAGATCTAAAATTAAAATTTATGTTTTTGAATTTCATAATATAGGTTATGGTGTAGGTTATTAATTTTAAGTTTATAATTCATATTTGAATGGTGGATTAATTGAAGGTGAAAAATTCTCGCGAAAGAGAATCTCAACTGTGATTCAGAATCTGATTTGTTTATTTTGCAATTGAAGGCAATAAATGTATGATGGAAGCAGAACAAATATTTCAGTGTTATAACCATTTTCACCCCCCTGTATGACTTTTCCAAATTTTTCATTTCATTCAAATTCAAAACAAAATCAAGAATTCAGAAGCTCTGAATTTGAAGCAAATACTAAAATTTGTTGCGATTTGTTCGTGTTAATTGAGGCACATGAGGGAAATTAGTGACAATTTAAAAAAAAAGTTGTCCCTACATTTTATTAATAGCAAATTCGAAATCAACACTCAACAACACACTTTCGTTGAGTAACTTATCAACAAAAGTTATTTGGTATAATTCAGTCCAGGGAATCCTAAGTTACAGCTGCTTGAGTTTAGTGAACCGACTTTTTTCAATATTGAGCCTTTTAAGTGATAAATTAACTTTTTTGTGGAATAAACACCCCCACGGAGTGGAAAATTTTTAAAATTTGAAAACACATCTACTAAGAAATGTTCCAACTTTTTATAGAAATTCGAGCATTTGCGGGTATTTTGTAACGGATTTTTGCCGCTTGGGGGGGGTGATCACCCCGATCACCCCCCCCCATAGGACCGCGCCTGAAACTGAACAATGTTGCTGAACACATCAAATGTCTATCGCTTCATCCCTGGGCGCTATTAATTTCGTACAGCTAGATTGATGTTCGGCACCACTGCGGAATGGATGCTGCTTTGTTTGTTTTGGAATGATGCCAGTTCCGGTTAAATAAGACGGACTGAGAAAGCGTAAATTTGAAATGCTGCCTGATTTGTTTTAAAATGATGCCAGTTACGGTAAATAAGACGGACTGAAGAAGTGCAGATTTGAAAGGCTGCTGCTTGATTTGTTTCGAATTGATGTCAGTTACGGTAAATTAGACGGAATGAAGAAGCGCAGACTAGAAAGGCTGCAGGAATGATGCTTGTTCCGGTAAATAAGACGGACTGAGGAAGAGCAGATTTGCAAGGCTGCTGGTTAGAATTTGTTTTGAAATGATGCCAGTTCCGGTTAATAAGACGGACTGAGGAAGCGCAGATTTAAAATGCTGCATGCTTATTTATTTGAAGTGATGCCAGTTCAAATCCATTTGGGCGACTTCAACGCAAAGATTGGCTCCGACAATCAGGACCTTGAGCGCATCATGGGGCGCCATGGTCTAGGACAGATGAGCGAAAACGGAGAGCTGTTTGTAGAATTTTGTGGCAACAACAACATGGTGATCGGTGGATCGCTCTTCCCCCATCGACCAGCACATAAGGTCACTTGGGTATCCCGAGATGGCCGAACAGAAAATCAAATTGACCACATCTGCATCAGTCGAAAATGGAGAAGGAGCCTTCTTGATGTCCGCAACAAACGAAGCGCAGACATTGCATCTGACCATCACCTCGTCCTTGGCGAGATACGACTGAGAGTTGCGCGTGTCCAACGGCGCGAGGAGAAAGTCGGGTGTCGATACGACGTCCGCCGGTTGGAGAATCCAGAGGTGAAAAGGGCATACGTTGAACAGCTAGAATCCCGAGCCTCGGAGCTGCCGACAGACGGAACAGTCGAAGAACAGTGGTGTGGAATCAAGAATGCCTTTATCACGACGAGCCATGGTACTCTCGGTAAAGTTTGTGGAAGAAGGAGTGAATGGATGTCGGATGAAACTTGGAGGATGGTCGACGATCGGAGAAAGGCGAAAGTCGGAATTGAGCAGGCATGTACCGGGTCAGCCAAAGCAGCCACCCGCTTACGATATGCGGAGCTGGAAAAGGCAGTTAAACGAGCTTGTAGACGAGACAAGAGAGCCTGGACAAACTCCCTAGCCGAAGAGGGAGAAAGAGCCGCCGCCAATGGAGATATCCGATTACTTTATGACATTTCTCGCCGCCTCAGTGGTGCAAGGACTAATGCAAGAATGCCGCTAAAAGACCGAGCAGGTCAGTTATTGACCGATCGAACAGATCAGCTCAAACGATGGACTGAGCACTTCGAACAACTCTTCCGAGTCACGAATAGCGATGGCCAACAGAATCTGCAGCTCGAAGCGCCAACAGTGAGTCGCATAAATGGCGTCAACTCGGAAGCGCCTTCGCTGGCTGAAATAGAAGCGGCAATCAAAAACATGAAATCCAACAAAGCACCTGGGATCGATTGCATCCCTGCTGAAATGCTGAAAGCCGACCCTGCCCTATCAGCACAAATGTTGCACCGTCTTTTCGCTGACATCTGGGATACTGCAACATTCCCGGCCGACTGGATGCAGGGTATCCTCGTAAAGGTCCCGAAGAAAGGAGACCTGACAGAGTGCGGTAACTGGCGAGGCATAACGTTGATCTGTACAACCCTCAAAGTACTCTGCAAAGTGATTCTGAACAGGATCCAGGAGAAAATAGACGCTACACTCCGACGGCAACAAGCTGGATTCCGATCTCGACGATCATGTGTGGACCACATCACAACGCTACGAATCATACTGGAACAAATCAACGAATTCCAGGACTCTCTTCTGCTGGTGTTCGTTGATTTCGAAAAAGCATTCGACCGACTTAACCATGAAAACATCTGGGCGGCTCTAAGGCGACGAGGGGTCCCAGAGAAACTAGTCCATCTCATCGAAGCACAGTATGAGGCATTTTCGTGCAAGGTCTTGCACGACGGTGTCTTGTCCGAACCAATCCCGGTAACTGCTGGAGTGAGACAAGGATGTATTCTATCACCGCTACTTTTTCTAATCGTAATGGATGAGATTCTGATTGGATCGATTGACTGTGCACCGAACCGAGGATTGCCGTGGAATCCTTCAACAATGGAGCAACTGAACGACCTTGACCTGGCTGACGATATTGTTTTGCTCGCCCAAACACAACCAGATATGCAGGGCAAACTCGACGACCTCACCGAAAGTTCCAAGGCAGCAGGTCTCAAAGTCAATGTCGGAAAGACCAAGTCGATGGAGATCAACACAGGAAATCCCTCCAGTTTCATGGTAGCTGGGCAACAAGTTGAGAAAGTGGAGTGCTTCCAGTATCTTGGTAGCCAGATTACGCCTGATGGTGGTACCAGAAAAGACATCGAAACACGGATCAGAAAGGCCCGATTTGCGTTTGCGAGTCTCCGAAACATCTGGCGGTCACGCCAGATCTCTCTACGAACAAAAATCCGAATCTTCAACTCAAACGTCAAATCCGTATTGCTGTACGGGTGCGAAACTTGGTGCACATATGCGGTAACGACGCGAAAACTGCAAGTATTTGTAAACCGCTGCCTGCGGAATATCATCCGCGCTTGGTGGCCTGGCAACTGGATCTCGAATGAGGAACTACATCGCCGGTGTCATCAAAAGGCGCTAGAAATCGAGATTCGGGAACGTAAGTGGAGATGGATTGGGCACACGCTGCGGAAAGATGAAAACGAGATTTGCAGAGAGGCGCTAGATTGGAATCCAGAAGGTCATCGAAGAAGAGGCAGACCCAGAAATTCGTGGCGGCGAAGCCTAGCCGCTGAAATCCGAACTGTCGACGAGAATCTTGACTGGGACCAGGTGAAGACGCTGGCTCCGGATCGTCAACAGTGGAGGTCTTTTACCACGGCCCTATGCACCGGAGGATCGGCGCGGGATCATTAAGTAAGTAAGTAAGATGCCAGTTACGGTATATAAGACGGGCTAAAAGCACGCAGATTGGAAAGGCTGCTGCTTAGTTTGTTTTGAAATGATGCCAGTTCCGGTAAATACTGAAGAAGTACAGATTGGAATGGCTGTTGCTTAGTTTGTTCCGGTAAATAAGACGGACTGAGGAAGCGCAGATTTGAAAGGCTGCGTGCTTATTTATTTTGAATTGATGCCAGTTCCGGTATATAAGACGAAATAAAGAAGCGCAGATTTGAAAGGCTGCTGCTTTGTTTGTTTTGAAATGATGGCAGTTCTGGTAAATACTAAAAATGTGCAAATTGAAATGGATGTTGCTTAGTTTGTTTTGAATTGATGCCAGTTCCGGTAAATAAGACGAACTGAAGAAGCACAGATTACAATGGCTGCTGCTTTGTTTGTTTTGGAATGATGCCAGTTCGGATAAATAAGACGAACTGAGAAAGCGCAAATTTGAAAGGCTGCTGCTTGATTTGTTTTGAAATGATGCCAGTTCGGATAAATAAGACGGACTGAAGAAGTGCAGATTTGAAAGGCTTCTGCTTGATTTGTTTTGAATTGATGTCAGTTCCGGTAAATGAGACGGACTGAAGAAGCGCAGATGTGAAAGGCTGCTGCTTTGTTTGTTTTAGAATGATATCTGTTCCGGTACATAAAACGGACTGAAGGAGAGCAGATTTGTTTGTTTTGAAAGGAACGAAGTTCGAGTTTTAAAAATAAGATCAAATGAAGTATTAAGGAATAAAGAAAACCAACTTGGAAAAGAATTGGTTTTCAAAATTGCTTATCGAAATTAAAATTTTAATTTGAGATTAGAGGTGAGAAGGAATCTGGAGATGAGATAAAGAATGCACAGAGTTAAAAAAACAAATACGTGGCAACCTGATATAGAAGCTTCAAAATGTAAACAAAACACAAATAAGTTACTTGTTGGTCTAGTCTTGTGAGAGATGGACGTGTTAAAAAGCGAGATTCTGAATTATGATTCAGATTAAACGTCAGTTTACGACACATTTCATAGCTAATGTTTCTCTAATATTTTTAGATTTAATCAGTTACAGGCGGCATATTAATTTCTAACACTTATGAACAGCCTAACGCATTTTTCGAAATTTGTGTACCGATTTTTGGAATGATATCTGTTTTTAAAAAATATTTTTTCCTAGTCAAGTATTTCTTCTAGATTTTAGCTGACTTTTGGGAATATTTAGTTAATACATATTATTTAGTAGTCTTACCGTAAAGAAAAACTCACCTCGATGTTATTATCCTTGGTCTGAAAGCTGATAAACTTGGGCTCTCGAGCTTGCTGCCCGCCATTACTCCGGGTACTCCTGATAAGACCACCCCCGTGCAGCCGATTACTGTGGTGCTGATCTTCTTCACTGAGCTCCGGAAAAGAGGCCGCCTCTTCGTCGATTTCGTTACGCCTATGATGATGCCACCGATGTCCGTGATCGTAACGTGCTCTATCGTGAAAACTGTTGTTAAAACTTGTGCTGCTAGCATTTTCAGTTGTCGCTGGACCTGCTTGGCCGATCTGTGAAATGGTCCCGGTAATGATCACAACGGCCAGCATTGTCCTGGTGATGCGTGTTTTCCAACTTCCGTTTCCTGTGGCCCGTGGCGGCATTTCGCTGATCGACGATGGGATGGGATGCCTCCGGCAGGTTTATTCAGGGTTGTTGACTGGTGCAATGCAATTACCAAACTGAGCGAAACGATAAAGTTCAATCTGTGTTTTGTGAAATGATTTCATGTTGGGATTTTTTTCTCCCAAACTGTGGGAAGAGTGGTGGCATTCCGTCGATTTTTCCTTCATTTGCATGCGCTGAATATCGAACCGAAAAGAGTTCGTTTCCTGATGGGCATCAAATTGCTGAATTGCAGAAATGCTCGGTTATAAAAAAGAGCAGTTCCAGGATTGATCCAATTTGTGATGGTACAATTGCTTGAGGTTAGGTGGATGCAAAAACAATGGAACTTACTTGATACTTTGGCATAACTAACATACATATGTTAGAAAGAAGAAAAACAATTTATCAAAGTCAGTGGCATTTGTCATCGTTACGATGATGTAACGTTTCTTCGGTTTTGAGCTTAGGAAAAAAAAGCAAATTTCAAAGACCAAACCAGACAATGGATAGAGTATTTAGACGCGTACTTTTAAGCATTACAACATACATGTATGACAAAATGTATGCCGTTTAACATTCAATGAGTGCTGGAGATGAGCCACACAGTGCAGTAAAAATGCTTCAAAACTCTTCGGTTGAAAAAAAACTCTTGTCACATTCATTTGAGGGAAAACTAATTTTTCATTGCACCGTGTTCAGAGTTGTCAAAGAGAAGCACAGGCATAGGTACGCGTGCCTTTTTACAATGAGGAAGGATGCTGTCGAGCGTTAAATTGAGCGCGATGAAAGTGAAAAGGCGATAAAGTTAGTAGTTTCTGGGGTAAGTTAATGTGAAGTTAGCAGAAGCTGTTACAAAACATGGTTTCTGGTTCTTGATCTTCAGCTCTGGGTTCTAAGGAGCTTCGCTTGCCTATCTAACGAGGTCAGTTGTCATTCTGTTGAAAAAAGTTCTCATGACTTCTTTTTTTACTGCTTTGTTGCAAAATTCGATCAATTATTTGCAAAATAGTGAATTAAAATTTAATTAACTGTTTTCATCAATTTTGGGAGAAAAAAATGTATCTTCAAACATTGATCCTGACCAAATGCACAGAGTTTTTCACAAAATTACATGAATCACACAAAACGGTAAAATTTAAAAACATGAAAAAAGGGGGGCTTGACAAAAATGACAAAAATGACAAAAATGACAAAAATGACAAAAATGACAAAAATGACAAAAATGACAAAAATGACAAAAATGACAAAAATGACAAAAATGACAAAAATGACAAAAATGACAAAAATGACAAAAATGACAAAAATGACAAAAATGACAAAAATGACAAAAATGACAAAAATGACAAAAATGACAAAAATGACAAAAATGACAAAAATGACAAAAATGACAAAAATGACAAAAATGACAAAAATGACAAAAATGACAAAAATGACAAAAATGACAAAAATGACAAAAATGACAAAAATGACAAAAATGACAAAAATGACAAAAATGACAAAAATGACAAAAATGACAAAAATGACAAAAATGACAAAAATGACAAAAATGACAAAAATGACAAAAATGACAAAAATGACAAAAATGACAAAAATGACAAAAATGACAAAAATGACAAAAATGACAAAAATGACAAAAATGACAAAAATGACAAAAATGACAAAAATGACAAAAATGACAAAAATGACAAAAATGACAAAAATGACAAAAATGACAAAAATGACAAAAATGACAAAAATGACAAAAATGACAAAAATGACAAAAATGACAAAAATGACAAAAATGACAAAAATGACAAAAATGACAAAAATGACAAAAATGACAAAAATGACAAAAATGACAAAAATGACAAAAATGACAAAAATGACAAAAATGACAAAAATGACAAAAATGACAAAAATGACAAAAATGACAAAAATGACAAAAATGACAAAAATGACAAAAATGACAAAAATGACAAAAATGACAAAAATGACAAAAATGACAAAAATGACAAAAATGACAAAAATGACAAAAATGATAAAAATGATAAAAATGACAAAAATGACAAAAATGACAAAAATGACAAAAATGACAAAAATGACAAAAATGACAAAAATGACAAAAATGACAAGAATGACAAAAATGACAAAAATGACAAAAATGACAAAAATGACAAAAATGACAAAAATGACAAAAATGACAAAAATGACAAAAATGACAAAAATGACAAAAATGACAAAAATGACAAAAATGACAAAAATGACAAAAATGACAAAAATGACAAAAATGACAAAAATGACAAAAATGACAAAAATGACAAAAATGACAAAAATGACGACAAAAATGACAAAAATGACAAAAATGACACAAATGACAAAAATGACAAAAATGACAAAAATGACAAAAATGACAAAAATGACAAAAATGACAAAAATGACAAAAATGACAAAAATGACAAAAATGACAAAAATGACAAAAATGACAAAAATGACAAAAATGGCAAAAAAAATTAAAATAAATTATAATGAATAAAAATGGCAAAAATGAATAAAAAGTAAAAATGACAATATTGAGAAAATTTTCAAAATTGTCAAAATTGTAAAAATTGTCAAAATTGTCAAAATTGTCAAAATTGTCAAAATTGTCAAAATTGTCAAAATTGTCAAAATTGTCAAAATTGTCAAAATTGTCAAAATTGTCAAAATTGTCAAAATTGTCAAAATTGTCAAAATTGTCAAAATTGTCAAAATTGTCAAAATTGTCAAAATTGTCAAAATTGTCAAAATTGTCAAAATTGTCAAAATTGTCAAAATTGTCAAAATTGTCAAAATTGTCAAAATTGTCAAAATTGTCAAAATTGTCAAAATTGTCAAAATTGTCAAAATTGTCAAAAATGTCAAAATTGTCAAAATTGTCAAAATTGTCAAAATTGTCAAAATTGTCAAAATTGTCAAAATTGTCAAAATTGTCAAAATTGTCAAAATTGTCAAAATTGTCAAAATTGTCAAAATTGTCAAAATTGTCGAAATTGTCAAAATTGTCAAAATTGTCAAAATTGTCAAAATTGTCAAAATTGTCAAAATTGTCAAAATTGTCAAAATTGTCAAAATTGTCAAAATTGTCAAAATTGTCAAAATTGTCAAAATTGTCAAAATTGTCAAAATTGTCAAAATTGTCAAAATTGTCAAAATTGTCAAAATTGTCAAAATTGTCAAAATTGTCAAAATTGTCAAAATTGTCAAAATTGTCAAAATTGTCAAAATTGTCAAAATTGTCAAAATTGTCAAAATTGTCAAAATTGTCAAAATTGTCAAAATTGTCAAAATTGTCAAAATTGTCAAAATTGTCAAATTTGTCAAAATTGTCAAAATTGTCAAAATTGTCAAAATTGTCAAAATTGTCAAAATTGTCAAAATTGTCAAAATTGTCAAAATTGTCAAAATTGTCAAAATTGTCAAAATTGTCAAAATTGTCAAAATTATCAAAATTATCAAAATTATCAAAATTATCAATATTATCAAAATTATCAAAATTGTCAAAATTGTCAAAATTGTCGAAATTGTCAAAATTGTCAAAATTGTCAAAATTGTCAAAATTGTCAAAATTGTCAAAATTGTCAAAATTGTCAAAATTGTCAAAATTGTCAAAATTGTCAAAATTGTCAAAATTGTCAAAATTGTCAAAATTGTCAAAATTGTCAAAATTGTCAAAATTGTCAAAATTGTCTCAAAATTGTCAAAATTGTCAAAATTGTCAAAATTGTCGAAATTGTCAAAATTGTCAAAATTGTCAAAATTGTCAAAATTGTCAAAATTGTCAAAATTGTCAAAATTGTCAAAATTGTCAAAATTGTCAAAATTGTCAAAATTGTCAAAATTGTCAAAATTGTCAAAATTGTCAAAATTGTCAAAATTGTCAAAATTGTCAAAATTGTCAAAATTGTCAAAATTGTCAAAATTGTCAAAATTGTCAAAATTGTCAAAATTGTCAAAATTGTCAAAATTGTCAAAATTGTCAAAATTGTCAAAATTGTCAAAATTGTCAAAATTGTCAAAATTGTCAAAATTGTCAAAATTGTCAAAATTGTCAAAATTGTCAAAATTGTCAAAATTTGTCAAAATTGTCAAAATTGTCAAAATTGTCAAAATTGTCAAAATTGTCAAAATTGTCAAAATTGTCAAAATTGTCAAAATTGTCAAAATTGTCAAAATTGTCAAAATTGTCAAAATTGTCAATATTGTCAAAATTGTCAAAATTGTCAAAATTGTCAAAATTGTCAAAATTGTCAAAATTGTCAAAATTGTCAAAATTGTCAAAATTATCAAAATTGTCAAAATTGTCAAAATTGTTAAAATTGTCGAAATTGTCAAAATTGTCAAATTGTCAAAATTGTCGAAATTGTCGAAACTGTCGAAACTGCCAAAAATTGTCAAAATTGTCAAAATTGTCAAAATTGTCATGATTATTCGTTTTATCCACGAAAAAGGGGAATGTTCTATTCCTAGGATTTCTAAAAAAATGACAAAAATGACAAAAATGACAAAAATGACAAAAATGACAAAAATGACAAGAATGACAAAAATGACAAAAATGACAAAAATGACAAAAATGACAAAAATGACAAAAATGACAAAAATGACAAAAATGACAAAAATGACAAAAATGACAAAAATGACAAAAATGACAAAAATGACAAAAATGACAAAAATGACAAAAATGACAAAAATGACAAAAATGACAAAAATGACGACAAAAATGACAAAAATGACAAAAATGACACAAATGACAAAAATGACAAAAATGACAAAAATGACAAAAATGACAAAAATGACAAAAATGACAAAAATGACAAAAATGACAAAAATGGCAAAAAAAATTAAAATAAATTATAATGAATAAAAATGGCAAAAATGAATAAAAAGTAAAAATGACAATATTGAGAAAATTTTCAAAATTGTCAAAATTGTAAAAATTGTCAAAATTGTCAAAATTGTCAAAATTGTCAAAATTGTCAAAATTGTCAAAATTGTCAAAATTGTCAAAATTGTCAAAATTGTCAAAATTGTCAAAATTGTCAAAATTGTCAAAATTGTCAAAATTGTCAAAATTGTCAAAATTGTCAAAATTGTCAAAATTGTCAAAATTGTCAAAATTGTCAAAATTGTCAAAATTGTCAAAATTGTCAAAATTGTCAAAATTGTCAAAATTGTCAAAATTGTCAAAATTGTCAAAATTGTCAAAATTGTCAAAATTGTCAAAATTGTCAAAATTGTCAAAATTGTCAAAATTGTCAAAATTGTCAAAATTGTCAAAATTGTCAAAATTGTCAAAATTGTCAAATTGTCAAAATTGTCAAAATTGTCAAAATTGTCAAATTTGTCAAAATTGTGAAAATTGTCAAAATTGTCAAAATTGTCAAAATTGTCAAAATTGTCAAAATTGTCAAAATTGTCAAAATTGTCAAAATTGTCAAAATTGTCAAAATTGTCAAAATTGTCAAAATTGTCAAAATTATCAAAATTATCAAAATTATCAAAATTATCAATATTATCAAAATTATCAAAATTGTCAAAATTGTCAAAATTGTCGAAATTGTCGAAATTGTCAAAATTGTCAAAATTGTCAAAATTGTCAAAATTGTCAAAATTGTCAAAATTGTCAAAATTGTCAAAATTGTCAAAATTGTCAAAATTGTCAAAATTGTCAAAATTGTCAAAATTGTCAAAATTGTCAAAATTGTCAAAATTGTCAAAATTGTCTCAAAATTGTCAAAATTGTCAAAATTGTCAAAATTGTCGAAATTGTCAAAATTGTCAAAATTGTCAAAATTGTCAAAATTGTCAAAATTGTCAAAATTGTCAAAATTGTCAAAATTGTCAAAATTGTCAAAATTGTCAAAATTGTCAAAATTGTCAAAATTGTCAAAATTGTCAAAATTGTCAAAATTGTCAAAATTGTCAAAATTGTCAAAATTGTCAAAATTGTCAAAATTGTCAAAATTGTCAAAATTGTCAAAATTGTCAAAATTTGTCAAAATTGTCAAAATTGTCAAAATTGTCAAAATTGTCAAAATTGTCAAAATTGTCAAAATTGTCAAAATTGTCAAAATTGTCAAAATTGTCAAAATTGTCAAAATTGTCAAAATTGTCAATATTGTCAAAATTGTCAAAATTGTCAAAATTGTCAAAATTGTCAAAATTGTCAAAATTGTCAAAATTGTCAAAATTGTCAAAATTGTCAAAATTATCAAAATTGTCAAAATTGTCAAAATTGTTAAAATTGTCGAAATTGTCAAAATTGTCAAATTGTCAAAATTGTCGAAATTGTCGAAACTGTCGAAACTGCCAAAAATTGTCAAAATTGTCAAAATTGTCAAAATTGTCATGATTATTCGTTTTATCCACGAAAAAGGGGAATGTTCTATTCCTAGGATTTCTAAAATGTGAAATTTTGGATTGAAAATTACAAAGTTAGCAATTTTTTCCCCGAATTAAAAAAAAACCTATCATTCATAACTAGAACTACACAATAAAATATGCATACGACATCTGAATTTTAGATTTTAAGCAGTCTAAAAATATTTTTTTAGTTTACCCGGATATGGGAATTTTTTTATTATCTGATCTTGATCTTTTGATTTTCCTCAAAATTGAAAATTTGGTACATTTTTACGACTTTAAAACACAAACATTTTTTTCAGATTATCAGATTTTTAAACTTTGTTATTTTTCAACGGAAATCATAAAATAGCACATCGAAACGCATTGAAATTTTATCAGCTTATTGAAAAAAAACTTTTAAAGTAATGACCTTTAACAAAAAAATTGTAAATAAGCCTTCAATCTTGTCTAAAAGTACCGTCTGCATCATCGAGTATTCTGCAAAACTAACTTTTTATAGCTTAATTTATAATGTAACTCCTTTAAGAGTTATGAAAGAAATAATGACTATAAAACTCTATTTTTGCATCGAAAACTAACAATGGTCGAACAAACGAGCTTTTAACAACGTGATAACAAAAATATTCATTAAAGCAGGTAGAAAAAAAACTATTTTCCGCGCTCTGTAGAGTGTTTGAAGCAAAACTGACTCCAAGCTTCATTTCATTTCAAGGCTTCAATTTTGGGGAAGATCTGAAGACCCCGGCGCTAAATCGTCAGATAATAAAAATTCCCCATATGACAGTTAATTACAGACAGAAAATTATTGGTTAGATAGATGGATAGAAAATCTCATAGAATTTACTGAAAGAAAAACATGCGCATTTTGATTTCCAACAAAGGCTTATGAGACATTTTTTCGTATGAATTAATTAAAAAAAAGTTAGAGCCCGAATACTTCTGAAAAAAATTATAATTCGCTTACGAATCGTAATATGAATTTATAAAACTTTGTAGAAGATAATTTGTCTGTTTCTGTTCACTGTAGAAATAAAATGTTTGAATCAAACAACAATAGATTCAAGATTATAAAATTGTATTATTTGTTGAGCACTTTTGGTGAAGAGTGAAGACCAACCAAATTTTTGCTAATTCATATAACTTGTATGTTTCCGCAGTTTTGCGATTAATTCTTTTTCTCTATAAAGATAAGTTCTGTATTATCTACCTGCTTTAGTTCCCGGATTTCTGATTTACTAGGATTTGCGAACTCCGATTTCACTTCACACAAATTTCGGCTTCACACAAACCACTATTGAAGGACGGCTTTCTCAATCTCAACTGACCTCGAGTTGGAATAGTAGTGCTAGTTTTATTCATTATGGTCCAGCCCAAGGCTAGAGTGCCAAATTCATGGTGCATAATTTAATAGCGATATGCTTAAAATTGATAATTATTGAGCGGTAGTATTTGAAGCTTTTGTTGATGTACAAGGTAATTACAAAACATTCGTCAAGTTTGTGTAAGACTTGATAGGAATCAATTCAAAATTGATCTTCAATGTTTGGGATCAAAACAAACCCATTGATGAAGACGCCAATTGATCATTCGACAATATAGAAAAGGTAAACATTCAGATCACCTGGCAAACTATTTTAAATTGGCGGCTTTCGAAGGCTATTATCACCTTGCGCATAACCCAGTCGATGAGTAATGCATTTGCATATGTCTTAACTTCAAAGATAGAAAACCCCGAGACATGTCTATCTGTGGCGTCTTCAAAAGCGGAAAACTACACAGCAAAAAAAGTAATGCGATATTACATCAAATACCTGCACATAACTTGAGTCGCAAATGGTACCTAATTTTACATTGTTTTGATGTACCCGGCTGGTTGGAGTCAAAGACTATGTTTCGTACCGCTGATCCATATGAGCCAAATTTCCTAAAAAATGAAATATAATGAAATATGTTTTTGAAGCTGTGTTTGCTTATATTTTAAATTAATTTTGGTAGTACTTACAAGCCAAACAAATACAGCTGAGGTCCGTAATACGTTTCTTAATTTTTGAAATGAAATCAAATTTGAACGTCAACAAAGGAAAACATTGACTACTTGATGCGATATCACATAGAAGGTTATAATATTACACTTCAAGACGTATTCGAGTTGTGTACATCATTAAGATGTATTATTGCAACAGAAAACTGTAATCCCCAGAAATTACATCGTCCATCGTTACATTTTTTTTTGCTGTGTATCGAGGAAAATCGCTACACATGTATAGTATTGAGACAAGTCTTACTGTACTAACTGTACTAAGCTTGAAACTACTTTAAACATATTGCATCACACCGGATGACATCAAACAGCCAGCCGAAACAATGATCTTCGAAAATATTCTGCACAATTTAACTGTTCACAAATTTTCTAAGCCCATCGCTTGGCATGGAAGCGCTGAGATGCGAGGGTGTAATTTTAAGTTATCGTTCACCTTGTTGAATGTTAACTCATCTTCGGGGGTTACCAGCTTCGGAAAGTTTTGATTTTGAGTAGGGACAAATGCATGACCAACCCACAGAAAGTGTACTATGTATGCCGTGACCGGGATTCGATCTTATGATCGTTGGCTTAGAAGACTTGAAGGCCATCCTCTACGCTAAGGGCGGCAGCGAACTTAAATTCTGATTCTGCGTTCTGAGTTTGTATTTTGATTCTGAATTTCGATTTTGAATTCAAAATTCACGACTTCAACTTAACCCAAATCTGGTCACCGGAAGAATGCCACCAAACAAATTACTGGTCTTAACAGTGTGACAATAATTTATCCCTTCGTTTCTCGTCTCATCTCTTCCGAAAAGAAGTTGTGATCTATGTACTGTGATGACGAGAGCCATGAGGTAATGAAACGATGTCGAATCCAACGCAAGTATGCCCGAGCCTCAGAGCCCACGACAAATGCGGTAAGTACGGGCAAATTTCATGCAAGAAGGATTTTCGCCCAGGCCCAGGCACCTTCAAATTACTAGGAAGACGTCACCTTGAAGAGAAGAAAAGTCGGTTAAGCCCGAGGAGGAAAGCTACCAGGCTTCTATTGTTCAAACTTCACAAACTGTGACATGAGTTTCATATAAAATGTGATTTGATTAGGGAATTAAGTTCATTTCTGTCGGTGCGTTCGATTCAGTTACATAGTCCGGGGCTTTGTTTCCAAGTTTGCCGAGTGCGGAAAAGTGCTTCCTTGTGGTACTAATTTATGGACTTTTGAAGTTTCGATTTGCATTTCACATAACTAGTTGCTTGAATCGGTGTTCTAATCCTACTAAAATTGTTCTTTTTCTGTGTCATTTCTACATTAGAATTCATCATGTTCAGTAAATATGTGACAGTGTTTGTGGCGGTGGCTCTTATTGGGCTGGAATGTGCCTATGCTCAGAGGTATGAAGATTTTGTGAATTTTCTAAAAAAAATACAAAAAAAAAAAAAAACTGTTCAGAAAAGTGATCTAAAAAAATAGTTGAATTTGGTGATAATCATCTTCTCGGAATGAACTAGGGAAATCCACTACGATGATAATAGTTTGAATTGTATAATGTTCGTGGAAATCAAATTAAAGAATCAGAGTTTTGAATCTGAATCCTGATTTTGGAAAGTGATAAAGAAGAATGGTGCTTTCGAATTTGGTAAATTTGTTAGCCTAAGATGTCATAGTATTTTTTTTTTGAGATTTTGAACCAGTTGGTTTATTCATCCTCACCCATGTCATAGTAATTGTAGTTAATATTAATTTAGAATTTTTTTGTATTCACTAACCCAGTTTACTGCAATATCCGTGATTTGATTTTTTTTGTTCCTTATTGCATTTTTCACATAGAAACGACAAGAAAAAAAAGCACGAGTTCCCAAGAAAATGGGATTTAATTTAACAATTTCTTTATTTGAGACGGCTCTAGAAGAAAATGGGATGCTGGTGATAATTCATAACAACATGATCCTTTAAAAGGTTAATATGTTGAAAGATATAAAAATATTAATTCCACTTATGTGAAATTTTTTTTGTTGATAGATTAAAATTTAAAAGCCAATAGTCTTCAAAATAAAAAAAGAATACGGTCTGAAATCTATTTACAACGGTCGCCATGTGAGAAAAATTATGCTCAGTTCTTCGATTATCAAAACAGCACTTTGATCACTGTTAAATTTTGTTTACACATATATTTTAACTTAAAAAAACTTTAAAGTAACGTTAACATTTTTTGTAAATATTTTTTCCTAGTTAGTACATTGGCTATATCAATAAATTTTTAATTTGTTTTTT
Organism: Uranotaenia lowii; assembly: GCF_029784155.1. Taxonomy (NCBI): domain Eukaryota; kingdom Metazoa; phylum Arthropoda; class Insecta; order Diptera; family Culicidae; genus Uranotaenia; species Uranotaenia lowii. Next base: position 192,038,985 of record NC_073691.1, on the reverse strand, counting down.
TTTTTGTGTTCATTATTTATAAAATATGGAAATATTTCTTCTTAGAAAAACCTAAAAATATTTTTTCTCGAATTAATTACACAAGGCAACGAAATTCACATTTTTCCGTGGTGCAAAGAATATAACAGTTTGTTTTGACAAATTTTGGGGCGCTGAACTTTGACATCTGAGGAAAAAGTTATTGAAATTTTCATTTTGTTTCTTTTACCAATTTTGACGAAATTGAAAAAAAAATTGAATCTATAATAATTTTAAAACCATGAGTCAAATCTTTTCGCAACCTTAAACAAAATAGTTGAATGGTTTAAATTTTTTGATATCATGCACTCAAAAAAAAATAGTTGTAGTTTTATCTAAATATAGAATATAATTTTTCAATGCGTTGTTTTTCTTAAACAAAAATATCTAGGCAAGATCTGTATCCAAGATTGAATGAAGGATAGTAAATTGATTCAAATTCTGTTTTAAGTTTTCATTTAAGGTTTATTAGTTTTTCACTTAGGTTTTGCCCAAAACTGATTTTTTTTTTTAATTTTCACAAGCCAAATCATTAAAAATAGAGGTGATCTAATGAATGCTATGAATTCAGAATGACAAAAATTTCCTTAATCAGTTATTGTGGAAATTGCACTCTCAAAATTTTAAATTCATAACCAAATTATGATAATAGAGTGAGTTATTTAAGAGTAACAATCGAGACTTAAAACTAATGACAAAACCTCAAAAATCAATCCCAAGTTGAAAATCCTGCTACAGTTTTTCAAAATTTTCTCACTGGTTGATAGCAATTTAGGTCTGAATATCTAATTTAAAATTTAACTCCATTCGGAGGTTCTGGTTCCATTTTCCTATAATCAAAATTGTATTTCTTTTTTCGTATTTCTGATTCTGTATCCAGTTGAGAATTCTTGATTTTCAGTTCGAATAATCATTAGAAATTAGAAATGAAAAGTTGCTTTGAAATTATGGTTCAAATTTGGTTTTGCATTTGATATAAAATTTGAACCATGTTTTTCGCTAATTTTGATAATAGTTTTCTAAATTATTTTTCGGCATATCGGTGAAATGTATATTCTTGGAGAAAGAATATCAGAAATGAAATTTTATGAAGATGGATAGAAAAGTGAGAAGAAAATTTGACAGATGTTGAAAAGAGCGAAAGAGCATTTTTGCGAGGAAAACTTATTAACGTACACCATACTTTACCCCGCAACATTTCATTATTTAGGAGAAGTAGTACCGGGATAGAGGTGGCACTACCTTAACCTATACAATGAAATCTGGTTGGTCCGAAGTCTACATGTAGACTTCGGACCAACCAGATTTCATTGTATAGGTTAAGGTAGTGCCACCTCTATCCCGGTACTACTTCTCCTAAATAATGAAATGTTGCGGGGTAAAGTATGGTGTACGTTAATAAGTTTTCCTCGCAAAAATGCTCTTTCGCTCTTTTCAACATCTGTCAAATTTTCTTCTCACTTTTCTATCCATCTTCATAAAATTTCATTTCTGATATTCTTTCTCCAAGAATATACATTTCACCGATATGCCGAAAAATAATTTACAAAACTTAATTAACGGTGGTTAACTTATCTTAAATAATGATAATAGTTTTCCGAATATGAATTAAAAAAGAATTTAGTTTTATATTCAAATTCGAAGTTCTTAAACTTAATTCTTACACAAAATGTATACATTTAAAGCTTCTAAATGACGATCCAAAATTAAAAACTCGCATTCAGATTCATCATTTGAAATTAAGATCATTCAAGATTGAACCAGAACTATAGAATTAAATAGAACTATAGAATACATTCATGAATGAAGGCTCGAAAACTTGGCTCATAAAATTCTGATCTGTAACTAAGATTCGGAAATCATATTTTTGGTGCATTTCCGAAATCGTATAGAAATATGGAAACAAATTCAAAGTTCAATTTTTGAATTCAGTTTCAGAATTCAGATTCAGAATGCAGATTCAAAATTCAGGAAAAGATTTACAGTGAGGGGCAAATAAAGTGTCCAAATTATTTTTTTCCATTTCTTTTATTTTTCTGGTTGAAATTCAACCAAAACACATCGTAATCATTTTTAAAATATTATTTATTATGTTCTTTTCAAGTTTTGTTAATGTTGCACTGGTTAAAAAGAACCAGTTTCCGGATGGACCGCGGAATGGAACCAGAAAATTTTGAGTTCTCCATATTTTACAACTTATTCGAATGTAGGCACCTGTTTGAATACTCCAGAGCCAAGCCAGTTGTTAATGAAACGTCAAAATACACAAAACAAACAAATTAGAGGGGCCTTGCGATGGAAACTTATCGAAAATATTTTTTTTTTATAGTTGGACACTTTATTTTGCCCATTATTTTTTTGGATTATTAACTGTTTTTTTGCGGTAAAAAAAAACATTTACCTGATCTACACTTATATTCATCTATATTTTCTCTATTAATATTTCAGTTTTTTTTAAGCCAAATTTCGAGCAAGAATCATAAACTTTGTTCAACTTCGTAGCAAGCAAATTTTATCGGAAAAATTTATATCGCTTACTTTTCTTTCGAATTTTTTTAATTTAATTTTCATCAAAGGTTAGAATCTTGGAGTTTGGAAGATTGGGCTTATTTGATTTCAGTTAAGTCGTTGAGTAGAATAGGTTTTTTTTTAAGAAATTGAAAGCTACCCTAAAATGCACCTATTTTATGTTCAAATTAAATAAGTTTGATCTATCAGACTCTTATTTAAGCAAATTCGAAGATTTAGACTATCGATGAAAGCAATGTCATATTTTGTTTCTTGAAGTTTCATTACAAAAATTTAGACCACCCTTTAGGCACTTTAGGTTTTGGACCACTTTTCTAAGGAGTGTATCGAAATAAGTTATGTACACATTTTTTTTTCATTGTATTGATTTTATTGATGATTCAAACAAAGAAACAGTTCGGAAGTGTTTTAAAAAGCTTATTCTTACAGTTTATAAAGAAATGCAAATAAAAAAGTAATTATTGGTAATATTCTCGGACTTTCGACTTGACGCGTTTCATTAGGTTTTGTACAGCTGATTGATCACAGTTTGGTTTTTTGTTTTTTTTTTGTTTTTCTGGGATTTTAACACTCTCGTGTTATTCATCCCCTAATCACAGTTTGGTGGGTTAATATCTTTCTCAACGAAATCTACATCGTTATCCTCAAAATATCTAAGAGTGGATTTAGCGTAGTGGGTTGACGCCAAATCCGGCCAGAACAATGGTGGAGTCATATGTTTCTTTTCCCTTTTCTGCAAACACTCCTTTTGGTAGATATTGGCATTTATTGTTCCTTTTGTAAAGAAACTCGCCGACTTCAATTCGCAGCAGCAGATTGCCTGCCACACAAGCACTTTCTGGCCAAATTTTTTCTCCTCAATCGACTTCTCGTGGTCACTCACATCCTCCCCAATAGCTGCAGTGTAGAATTGTTGTCCCGGAAGAGTGCTGGAATCCTCTTTTACATAAGTTTCATTGTCCATGAGAATGCACGCATCTGGCTTCTGCAAAATCCGATGATACCGCTTCCGGGCTCTGGTTTTGGCTCGTGATTTTTGTTCAGCCGTTTATTTGGACACTTTCTGCTTCTTGTATGTCTTCAGGTTGTTCCGCTTCTTGATCCGCTGTACCATTCCGATCGATGTTCCAGCATTTTTCGCCAAATCCCGTATGAACATCGATTGATTCCGGTTGATGAGGTTGATTACCTTACGGTCCAGATGATCCTGGTTTTCTGCCTCTTCCTGGAAAATCATCGAACGTATAGTGTTCCCCGAACTAGTGGATGATGGATTTATTGGTATTCGGACGAGAGCCGTAGAACAAACTACTCTGCTTGGCAGTTAGAACAGGATTGAATTTTATTTCTAATAGCATACTTATAACTAACATAGAATCGCTTACTGTGATCTAGACGTAATTCAACACCACGTGTTTCAACACTCCTCCTCGTCTAGATCTCCGATGATTCCAATTCGATCACGCAGGAACTTGATTCTCTGGTATTGCAACGGCTTCGTCAGAATATCTGCTTGCATGTTTTCCGTCGGACAGTACCGCATGTTGATAAAACCTTTTTCATGAAGATCTCGGACGTAGAAGTATTTCGTCTCGATATGCTTGCTCCGCTTCTCGATCCGATCACCTTCGACGAGCTTGATCGCACTTTGATTGTCCTCGAAGATGGGGATTGGCATGGACGTATCTTCTCCAAAATCGGTTAAAAGCTTCTTCACCCAAGTTAGCTCTTGACAACCTTCGGTGAGTGCGATGAATTCCGCTTCGGTGGTAGATAGGGACACACAAGTCTGTCGGCGAGATCCCCAGCTAACAACACCTCCTCCGAATCTTATCAAGAAACCAGAATTAGATTTCCGGTCACGGTGGTTACCAGCCCAATCAGCATCAGCATACATTTCCAGACCGGCTCCTAGATGTAGGCGATGTGAACAGGTTCCAATCAGGTAACGCAAAACCCGTTTCGCTTCTTGCCAATCTCGCTGTGTCGGACGACTTGACTTCTGAGCTAGAATGGACACGCTAGCTGACACATCAGGGCGAGAGTGAACGGACACGTACAGTAGACCTCCGATGAGACTGAGGAAGTTTCTGTTGTTCGGAAGTCGATCATCCTCCTCCTCCTCCTTCTGCTGTAGGTGTGCAGGGTCCAAGGGAATTTTCGATGGTTTCGCGTTTTCCAATCCAAACCTTGCTGCGAGTTTCCGGATGTACTTCTGCTGGCACAAAGAGTAGCTTCCATTTTCTCGTCGTATGTCGATTCCCAGAAAATGTTTGACATCTCCAAGATTCGTCATCGCAAAGTTCTTTTCCAACACGGCAAAAATTTGTTGGAACTCCTTCTCCGTTTGTGTGGCAATTTGGACGTCGTCTACATAAATGATGATGTAGGCGAAACAATTGCCCCGCTTTCGAGTATACAGGCATGGATCAGCTTCGGACGACTTGAACCCCATATCTCGAAAAACGCCGTCTATTCGTTGGTTCCACACACGGGCCGACTGTTTCAACCCGTATAGACTCTTCTTGAGTAGGCAGACTGTGTTGGCTCCTTCTTTAGCGTACCCCTCTGGCTGGCGCATGAAAATGGTTTCCTCCAGTTCACCGTTGAGGTAAGCCGTTTTCACGTCGACGTGCTTCACAATCATACCACGACGACTTGCCACAGTCATCAGCGTCCGGAATGTCACCTGATTCGCGACCGGAGCAAAAACTTCATCGAAGTCCACCCCGAACTTCTGGGTGAATCTTTGAGCGACCAGTCTGACCTTGTGCCTTACGATGTTGCCCTTCTCGTCTTGCTTCGTTTTGAACAGCCATTTGCAACCGATAGCCTTACGATTTGGGGGTAACTCGACCAGTTCCCAAGTACCGTTGGAAATTAAAGAACGGTACTCCTCGTCCATCGCGTCTCTCCACAAGGCAGCATCCGGTCCGGCCCACGCTTCGGTTGGTGTGCGTGGATCAGCACTATCCGCTGTGCGCCTCGCGACCAGTCCCAGCTCAGCATGGTTCGCCGCTGGTTTGGATACCGACATCGTTTGGTTGGTTGTACCGCTTCCCTCGGTTGCTGTAAAACGATTGGAGGACAAATATTTGCTCGGAACAAGAAAATCTTTTAACTTGCCTGGAATTGCGCGCTCCCTTCCTCTTCGCCTCAACGCCTGTGACACGGGCGGATTTGAAACTGTTTGCGTGGGGAGCGCAGAGGTTGTCACGCCACTGGATGGGAAGTTTTCTTGGCTGTCTTCTGCTTCAACAAAACTATCGTCGCTGACCTCGTCAATGGGAAGTACATCGATCGGCTCACCATCGGCGTCGTTACCTTCAACCTTGGTCCCATCGATTTGCACATCGTCACTCAAGTTTAACGGTACCAACTTGGGGCGGCGTGCTCCGCTGGCTGGATCCTTGGGTTTCTCACTGATGAAAGTAACGTCTCGAGAAAAAACAATTTTCCTCGACTCCGGATTCCACAGTCGGTAGGCCTTCGTGTCTTCGTCAAATCCAGTGAGAATGCACTCCACAGCTTTCCGATCCCACTTCCGGCGTTTCTGTTTGGGAACATGGACCATCACCGGCGACCCAAACACTCGCACGTGACCTAGATGTGGTTTCTTGCCGCTGAACATTTCCTCTGGCGTTGATCCGTGACCTTTCGTAGGAGAGCGATTAATCAAGTAAACTGCTGTTCCGGTAGCCTCAGCCCAGAATCTCTTCGGTAGATTGGACTCGAAAAGCATACACCTCGCCCGTTCCACGATGGTTCGCTTCAACCTCTCTGCCAGTCCATTTTGCTCCGGCGTATATTCCGTCGTTGTTTGATGACGGATTCCTCGACGACGCAGACGATCTTGCAACTGCTTGTTGATGAATTCCTTGCCATTGTCCGTGCGTAACGTTTTCACCTTCTTTCCCGTTTGGTTTTCCGCCATACTCACAAAATCGTCGAATGCTCTGCATACTTGATCGGCTGATTTTTCCGGCAGGAAATAGATGAAAACTCTGCGAGACTTATCGTCAGTGAAAGTCAGGTAGTAACGACTGCCACCGAGCGATTCCGTTCCCATAGACCCACAGATGTCAGAGTGAACCACTTCTAACAGTTCACTTGCACGCGAACCAGACTTGCTGAACGGAAGTCGGGTTTGTTTTCCCATCGCACAGATTCTGCAGTTTTCGTCATTGGTCGTAGCTCCAGCATCACTCATTTCGACACCATTCACCAAACCGCTTCTCAATCGTTTCAGGCTGCTAAAGTTGAGGTGACCCATGCGCCGATGCCAAAGTTCGGGACTTGTTTTAGACGAACATGACAACGCACACGACGACTCTAGTTGGTTCAGCTTGAAAAGGTTTCGCTCACGACTTCCTGTCGCCATCACCGTTCCTTCTTGGTTGGTAACCTTGACACCGTCGATGTTGAACGTCACTGTGTGCCCCCGTTTGACTATTTGATTGACCGACACCAGATTCGCCGATAACTCCGGAAGTACTTGTACATCGTGCATCACAATCGGAGGGTCTTTCGGACAACATTCGGGCAAAATTTCAACTTCACCTGTAGCGACTACTTTCATGGCTCCTTTGTTCGCTGCTATAACCGTTCCGCTGGACTTCTTGACATTCAGCAAATTTTTCTCCGACTTCGCAAAGTGACACGATGCTCCAGAATCGAAGTACCAGCTGTTGTCTTCCCCAGCAAACGTGGACAAAACGGTGCACCAAGCATTACCTGAGCGTTTCGAAGTACATACTTTGGCAAAGTGACCGAATTTTCCACACCGTCGACACTTGGGACCGTTGCTTGATGATGGTTTTTCCTCGGGCTTCGGTTTGTGACCATGCTTTTTCCCAGCAAAAGCAACACCAGACGATGGCACTCTCGTTTCTTGCAGCAATTTGGTCTTGATGATGTCCGCATTTATCGCTGCTCCAGAATTTTCAAGCGCCATAATCATGGGGCGATACTCCTCAGGTAAACCAGCAAGCAACAACGTGCCCACCCATTCGTCGCTGATATCGAAACCAATGCCACGCAACTGATGTGCGGTTGCTATGACACTGTTTACGAAGGTTTCCATGGAATCACAACAATCCAAATTAGTTGTGATGAGTTTTCGCAACAATCCAACTTTCCGGGTTAATCCGGAATCTTCAAATGCTGCTTCCAGGCGTGACCACGTTTCTCGAGCGGTTCGCACGTCCCTCACATGCACGTAATTAACGGGGTCGAGCAGGAGAATAATTTTCCCACGAGCTCGTCTATCCTTATCTGCATCCACGTTCTCGAAACTTCCGTCAGGGTTCTGACCCGGCTTGACCGCTTCCCACAGGTCTTCCAGCTCCAAAAATGTCTGCACAGCGAACTTCCAGGTTGACCAGTTGTCTCGTCCCATCAGAATCTCGATCGACGGCAGAGCCAAGCAATTCTGGCTGCGACTGTGACCGGCGCCCGGCGCCCGGCGCGTTAACTCCATTCGAATTGATTTGACCGTTCATCTTAAACTGCTTGATGATTCAAATCTTCAGTTCTTGATGCGCTTCGATTTTTTTCACGAACTCTCAAAAGGCCCATAACCTATTGGTATTCGGACGAGAGCCGTAGAACAAACTACTCTGCTTGGCAGTTAGAACAGGATTGAATTTTATTTCTAATAGCATACTTATAACTAACATAGAATCGCTTACTGTGATCTAGACGTAATTCAACACCACTGTGGTACATACCAGTTAATAGGAAGGAAGAATAAGAATAAATGATTTAGAAATCCGATTAAAATGATACCAGTTTCGGCTTATATCTGCTGAATTGTTCGGTATTTCTAGCTAAACATGGTTTGTATGTAGCCTAATACTTCAAGCTTTTCCTCGGATAACTTAACATACATAAATAAAGCTCTGTATTAGAAAATATTTAGAGAAAACTTTCAAAATCACTAATAGAATTCTTCCGAAAAAGAGGTTTTCGCGGTGCATTTGGAAAGAGTGTCTCTATCACGGACATCTCTTTGGTTGAACATGCAGGGTGTGTCCGAGAAAGGGATTCTTGTAACAGTTGAACAAAATTATATAAGTGAAAGTTCGATCATCTGTGGTAAGCCGTGTTCCAGCAAGATGGCCAGCAAACAGTCGGTTTCTAGCCATTCGGGTCCCAGCCAGCCGGGTTCCAGCCAGCCGAGTTCCAGCCAGCCGAGGTCCAGCCAGTCGATGAAATCGATGGCATCCCGCAAGCTGTTCGAGAGGGAGCTTTTCGGAGATACGAACGACATGGACATTGAAGACGGCCCTGGTTACGACATTGGCGTAGACGGTGGCAAGGACAATGCTCCTGCAAGGCAATGTATTTTGGGCAAAAGTGTGACAAGGCAAAGAAGAAACGATTGAAAATTTGTTGAAAAAAAGAGAGAGGTGAAAAAAAATAAAACGAAAGAAAAATGAGAAATGCATTGCATGAATGGTAAAAAAAAGAGAGACTCAATGAAAGTACGAGTGAAAAAAAAAATCTGATAAATGCGAAAACAAAAATATTTCATAACTCAGCATATTTATGAAATGAAAGTATGGTTAAAAGAAACAAAGAAAAAAAAGTTTATTAAGTTCTCATTGCCTTGTACCTAAGTTTTTGAGCAGAAAATAAACGAAAGAAAATTTGATCGATGCCAGTAAACCTAAACGGAAAAGTTCAATGTCTAAATAATTTCAAAGCATTTCTTATAAAAAAAAATGCGAGTTGAGGTTGAGAAAGGCACAGGAATCAATTTTATCTCAACAGTAAAGCCTTAAAGCTGTTTAAGGTCATTCGAAAAGAGACTTTTCTAGTGCGACTTCGAGTATCCGGAAAATTCCAAGTAGTTCCGAAGAATCACGGTTTTCAATTCTCCTTTTCGTTTCTAAATATTCCGGAGTGCAAAGTTTCGGTGGATGATGAGAACATCAACAAACACGATTTCTTAAGATGGTCTCAACTTCTTGAGGATTCTCTTAGTCTATCGGGAGTCATGGATGAGGCTACAAAATTAACGATTTTGCGAATTAATGCCGGAAATTGACTATTGGAAATATTAAGCAGCATAATTTGTAGTCCAAACTCTCCAGACAAAGTTATGTTCCCCATTTTCAAATGCTATGTATAGCCTGAAAACATATTTCTCAACTGGTTTTGACAAAGCACTTCTCCGTAGGAAGTTATCTTTAACTACGCATAAACCGGATGAAACTGATATCTTATGAGGATTGCGGCAGCAGCTCGTCTCTGTGAATTTGGATAATAAAAGAAGTTTGATGAAATATTAGAAGTTGTTGCTATTGCTATACGCTATTCGAAAGGAAGTGTGCTCAACTGCTTTCAAATGGCAGTTCCGCAAGAGTTCGTTTCAGGAACTTGTTAGCAGAATACGACAGTTAGAGATAAGAATGACCGAGGAACATGTAGGACGGAAACATAACCAAACAGCATCATTGGCTCAAGTACAAGCACCAGTAGAATTAGATGTTTGTGCTTCCACTAACGTGTCTCGTTCATACAGTTCGCTCGGATCGAGCTCAATTCGGTTATCCTTATAGAGAAGCTTTTCAACAATCATCCGGGAATGTGTATAATCAAGGCACACAATTTCGTCCACAATGTACTTCGATAGAATTTTTTGAAGGTTGCTTTAGCTGTGAAAGTGTTAACCACCGAGCTCGAACTTACCCAGCTCGGAACGAAATTTGCACTGGATGCAACAGCCTCGGGCATGATCAGAGTGTCTGTCGTTCAAAAATCGGCCCAAGTAAGCATTGCTATTGAACCTGTAACAAAAAGCTCCGATGTTGAGAACAGATAACTTAAAGATTACCGATGTAGTGATCCTGATGCTTGAATAAAATTCAAAATTGATTTTTTTGTATTAATAATAAACGAAAAATTCAAAATTTAATTAAAATCTTAGAATAAAGGCATTAATGTCAATTCATCGTATCATAGAAATTTCTTTTGCGAGAAAAAAATGAGAGTAGAGACGGAGGGTATTGTGGTACATACCAGTTAATAGGAAGGAAGAATAAGAATAAATGATTTAGAAATCCGATTAAAATGATACCAGTTTCGGCTTATATCTGCTGAATTGTTCGGTATTTCTAGCTAAACATGGTTTGTATGTAGCCTAATACTTCAAGCTTTTCCTCGGATAACTTAACATACATAAATAAAGCTCTGTATTAGAAAATATTTAGAGAAAACTTTCAAAATCACTAATAGAATTCTTCCGAAAAAGAGGTTTTTGCGGTGCATTTGGAAAGAGTGTCTCTATCACGGACATCTCTTTGGTTGAACATGCAGGGTGTGTCCGAGAAAGGGATTCTTGTAACAGTTGAACAACATTATATAAGTGAAAGTTCGATCATCTGTGGTAAGCCGTGTTCCAGCAAGATGGCCAGCAAACAGTCGGTTTCATGCCATTCGGGTCCCAGCCAGCCGGGTTCTAGCCAGCCGAGTTCCAGCCAGCCGAGGTCCAGCCAGTCGATGAAATCGATGGCATCTCGCAAACTGTTCGAGAGGGAGCTTTTCGGAGATACGGACGACATGGACATTGAAGACGGCCCTGGTTACGACAACCACGTGTTTCAACAGGATTTTACGCTCGCCGGATGAATGCCGAAACGTTTCGCCACTTCATTCATCGAGATGCCTTTCTCTTGCATCCAAGTGTCTAACACACGAATTTTAACTTCTTTTTTAATTCGCGACATTTTGGGAGAAATAAATGTTTCAAACGTAAACAAAGCGCTGGTTCACTCTTGACAGATCAAGATGCTACCACAGAGAACAGACATCGGGCCCCGAACAAAAATGTGTTGAAAACGTGTGTGAGATTATCAACCTAAGTTTCAAACCAAATTCGTAAGTGGACTAACATCCATAAGATGTCGCTACCAGTACACCTATTTTTTCATTTTTGTGACACGCTTAGAAATTAATACTCATCATTTATCTCAAAGGAGGCAATGTGTGCAATATATAACAGTAACACAATTTTTTGTGTTATCAATTTTGAAAACATCATGATTTAACAAAATGCAAATCATATTTCAATCACACTTTAATCGCTATCATATGCCTCATATTGTTCAATCAATATTGGTGCTGAATTGAAGTTGAATTCCAAGTTTTAAAGTATTGGCTGGGATTTTACTATCAGTAAACAGTTTTCTAGTACAGAAAATGTGAACATAACTGATATAATTGTAAATTATGGGTTGATATTCCGGTTGATGTTACCTGAGTTCGATACATGAGGTCTTAAAACTCATGATCAATAATAACATTATTCATTTCTACTGATTACTAATCCTGAGTTACAAGTCCTCATGTATCGATCTCAGGTAACATCAACCGGAATATCGACCTATAATTTACAATTGTAAGATTTATGTTCAAATTTTTCTGTTCTAGAAAACTGTTTACTGATAGTAAAATCCAAGCCCAGACTTTTAAACTTGGAATTCAACTTTCAATTCAGCGTCAATATTGATACAATATGCGGCATTTAATATCGATTAAAGTGTGTTTGAATTATGATTTGCATTTTTTTTTAAATCATGATGTTTTTAAAAATTTTCACACATAAAATTGTGTTACTGTCAAATATTGCACTGGCCTCCTTTGAGATGAGCGATGAGTAATAATTTCTGAGCGTGTCAAAAAAAATAAAAAATATGTACGTGTACTGGTAGCGACATCTTATGGATGTTAGTCCACTTACGAATTTGGTTTGAAACTTAGGTTGATAATCTCACACACGTTTTGAGCTCCAGCCCGAACTCTGTTCTCTGTGATGCTACATACATATGAGCACAGTTGTGCGCATTCACGCGTTAGTACGAAAACTATTAATGAGTACTTAAAATGAATAATCATATAGTTACAAACACAATTTGTTTTAATTTTTTTTTATTCGAGCGTTGTTTTACGAAAATCATAGGTAAACATTAGTCACCAGACCCCCAAGTTTCGTACCCGTACAGCAATACGGATTTGAAGTTTGGGTGAAGATTCGGATTTTCGTTCGTTGATAGATCTGGCGTGAGCGCCAGATGTATCGGAGACTCTCAAACGCAAATCGGACTTTTCGGATCCGGGTCTTGAAGTCTTTCTTGGTAAATATCACCATCAGGCGTTATCTGGCTACCAAAATACTGGAAGAACTCAAATTTCTCAACTTGTTGCCCAGCTACCATGAAACTGGTGGGATTACCTATGTTGATCTTCAACGACTTTGTTTTTCTGACATTGACTTTGAAACCTGCTGCCTTGGAGCTTTCGGTGAGGTCGTCAAGTATGCTCTGCATATCCGGTTGTCTTTGGGCGAGAAAAAACAATATCGTCTGGCAGGTCAAGATCGTTCAGCTGCTCCATAGTTGAAGGATTCTGCGGCAATCCTCGGTTCGGTGACAATTTCTCACAACCGTTTGTATCATCTTCGGTTTAAGTTTGACGCCAATCGTATCATTAAGCAGGATTGCCTGTTTGGCGTAAGATTTGATCTGCGGGTGTAGCAAACAAAATTGAAAAGGAACAATAAGAAAATGTTTTTTTTTAATCTTGTGCATCGATGATAATCGCTAAGTAAGTTCGTTTCTTTTACCAGCAGCAACTGGCACCGCCAAAACGAGACCGGCAATGAACCGAACGCCAGCGAGCGAGCTCAACGGCTGGGATTAACGACCGGTTATGGGGGCATCAACGGGTACGGTTATTCCAGTTCCGGCATCGGAGGCTACTCGCCGCTGAAGATCGACCTGGGTGGCGTGGTCCTGGGAACACTGGTCGGCATCGGTGCCCTGCTGATCCTGCCCAAGCTGGTGACGGCTTTCGGGGGCAACTATGGTCACTACCGGAGCGTCGACTCGGACATGACCGGGCTTACCGAGATGCTGAACAAGGTGGACGATGTGCTGGCCCAGAACAACATCGATTCGGCCGCTTGCATGCAGAAGGCCATCTGCAGCTACATCCGGTCTTCGGACTACCACATGCAGGTCGGAACGGCCGACCAGATTGAGCACATGATCCTGGCTGTTTCGGAGTAAGTAGCTTTGGTTGGTGGTCTATGAAAAGCCGATTAATCTTCACATCTCCAACTATCTACAGGAACTCACTGGTGGACTACATGCTGGACGGAACCGCGATCAAGGAAGCCATCAACAATGGAAAGAAGCAAACGGCCCGCAGCTGTGACGAACTGTACAAATCTTGTCCCCTGGATCGAAAATCAGCTCTGCAGGTGTTCAAGAAGATGTTCCCACTGGGCGGAAACTGAGAGCAAAGATGACAAATGTCGAACGCAGTGGTGTTCAAGCCAATATTTTTCCCTTTTACCTACTTTGGACTCACGCTTTCCTCCAAACAATGACTCCCTGAACTAAAACCTTCGGTGGAAGATGAAAATCCTTCAGCTGATCGTTATGTGCCGTATGTAGTGAGCAAACGTTTTGCACAAGAAGTGAGTATTTTCCGATTGTTTTAAATCTGTTTATACAGGGAAGGTTTTGAAATTTTACATTATTTAGTTTTCTCATACAAAATATAGTGATATTTTGCTCAAAGGATGTAAATTTCCCTTGCTTTAATTTTCATCAAACTGCTGAAATTTAGTATGTCATTTCTGGTTGATTAAATTTGTGCTTCCTCGTTTGAGACATTTTTATTAAAGTGCGAAAATATAATTTGGTTTTCTTTTTTTCAGATTGAAACATAATCAAACATGGATGTTTTAACAACCTCGTCATACTTTCCACCACTCTTAATTTCCAAACTATAAGGTTTGAATGCATTGAAAAAAAAATCTCAAAATCAGCACGCAGATGTCCTCAAAATGTTCTGATACGAAGCTATGAAAACATCTGAAAAATATACACCCGACAGTAGTTAAGTCAACCCGATTCCAACAGGTCGGTGAGTCATCCACCGATCAGGATCGTCCACCTGCGTATCTAGCTGTCTGGACAAAACGGTAGTAATTTATCTCTCATTTAGAAAACAACTCGCCCAACTAAAGCGCCAAGCAAAAATCTAGCGCTGTGATCCTCCATCCAAAAAAAAAATCATCTCTAGGTATGCAGGTATTCGATTCCATAAACTACTGAAGCTAGGAGGAGGACAACAACAACAACAACAAAATTATACCAGTAGAAGTATCTATTTTGGGATCACATTCCACCGAGTGTTTTTCTCTGCCAGTACAGCGTCGTCGTGACCTCCTCCGGCTTAGATGAAGGAAAGTCGGGCAAAATTTCCATGCAAAACATCAGCAAACAAACAAAAAAAAACATCCGTTTCGTATGTCATGTACATTTGCAGCAATAAGTTATACCGGAATGAAGGCAATTTTTCAATGATACTTTTAATCGACGCAAAAAAATGAACGGAACTGATACCGGAAAGGGGAGAAAAACACCCGATTTAAACATCAACAACCATCGGAAAATTGTAAACAAAACTCTGCCAAAATGAGTGAAAATTGTTTATCTTAAAATCCATGCAATGAATAAAAATATAAACAATTTATTTGATTGAAAACGAGTTTCCAATGCTTCGTTTAGAAAAGGTTTGGCTTTTCAAAAAATCTCACGCGATATAAGTGCACCTCGTATTTTTAAAATTTTGCAAATGGAATCATAAATTACCGAAAACATTTACTAAAATCAACCAAAAAAAGCGAATACAATCCTTAAACTTATATGAAGGGGACAAATTATTATTTTAATCGAGTAACTTTTAAGAAGAGTGAAGGCAGTGCATGGATCTGTTGTAAATAAAAATGTTGCTTATAATAAAACTCTTAGTGAAGTTGTTTTTTTACTTTGTAAACTGCGACTCTGTAGACTTTTTGATCCATAAATTCAATGATAAGTTATTGGTTATGTTGAGCCGTTTGTTTACTCGTCCTCTCTTTCTTCGATTTGTTGGGTCTTCTTAAGGTTCTGCTTAACTATCGTCTAATATTTTTCTATTGGGCTAAGTGGTTGTGTTGGGAGGGTTCTTATCCTTGGGCACCAACTGAATTTTGTTAGCGGCATATCACTCCATGGCTTTTTACCATAGTGGCAGGTTGCCAAATCCAGTCAAAATAGCACATACCATTCATGTTTCTTGCCAAACGAGATATTTCTTGACAAACGTCGATAGTTAATATGATTGACAATGTCTGCCACCTTCCCATTTCGGTTGCGGTATAATTAAGATGGCCAGATTTTTTTCCGGACGTATTTGGACCGGGCTAATCCGAGCTATTTTATCTGAAAACTTGCAAAACCATGGGATTATTCGTTAAAAATTAAGAAAAAAACCCTTGAAATATTTTTTTTTCATCAAAACTGTTTAGGAGATTTGAAATCGTACTTTATGCTTCCAAAAAACTGTTCTTGATTATTTATTTAAAACTTGCTCAAAAAAATCTTTTTCAGACGCAAAAAATCTTAAATTATAATCACCCAATTTAAGGTTTTTTTATAAGTTTTGCAAATATAGCGTATTTCATCGAAATGCGGTCAACCGGGCCGGACTGAACTTTTTCTAAATTTAGTTTAATAATTTTGAATAATGAAGTTTGAATAATACTCTTGTCCAGGAAGCTGTCTGAAGTCTGCCTTGGCGTAGGTTTCGCCGTCCATTATTTACCACGTAATCATATTTCGTCAACAATGTCGTATACAGCTTTCGAGATCTTGTTTTTGCCGTAAGGTTTTGCACATAGTTGCGATTTGGAGTCACAACCTTCTTATAAGTCGATAGTCCGGATCGTTGATTAGCTTCATGCACGGTTGTAGACGATATTTCCAACTTATTTGCGATATCTCGAACGGAGAGTTTGGGGTTGCGCTTGAAAGCGCTGGTTGATTTGGCCACGTTCAACGATTTTGCTATATCTGAGTGCGTTTAGTTTGGATTTTTATGACGCATGTGCAAATTGTGATTCGTAGCTCCTCTTGCTTGGACGCCATTTTGATCCGTGCCTTGATCCGAACACCTTTTAAGTCGACTGCCAAACGAAACACTATTAGTCACTATCGTGACTCTCGAACGACACAATAGTGATTCGCTCAAAATCGTCCCTTGTTTAAAAATGTCTTTTCACCTCCATTGAGTATCCATCCACTCCAAGGTGTCCTCTTAATTCGCTTAACAACATTTTTATTTCACTCCAAATTGTCCTCACAAATCGTTCTAAGATGTTTTTTTTTTAATTTCTTTCAAGCTGTCTTCAACCTGCTTGAGTTTTCTTTCTCACCAATCTGTCCTCTGAACCGTTTTTGGTGATTTATCCCGCATTTGTTCAAGCTGTCCTCCTACTCGCTTTTTGCAATTTCAAACTGTCATCTCAACCCGCTTGAAAAGCACACATGCATTGTAAAGCGGTCCTCTCTGTAGAATAGATATGAGACAACGGAAAATATAAAACCAAATAATTTATGTTAGAAGAAAAGAACCTAATTTAATAATTCAGAACTTCTCAACACGCACTAATGAATGACAGACAAATGAACAACATGCGGAATTAGAGAAAATATGGCTACTGTGATTGGAAAATATGTTCATTGCGTTCATTGTTGCGCGGTAACTTTTACCTATAAATAGAACGGCACTTGTACAAATCGGGTCATTCTTAATACGAATTTTGGAAAGCAACATCACTCCAAGGAAACGGGAGAAGGCAACCACGAGCAGACGGCCAACGACCAGGACCAGGAAATCCCTCAGATTACGACACTCTCAACTTGTTTCTCGCAATTTCAAGCTGTCCTCTCAACCCACTTGATAAGCACACATGCATTGTAAAGCGGTGCTCTCAACTCACGTCTCGCGATTTCAAACTTTCCTCTCATCCTGTACTTGACAAGTACACATGCATTGTAAAGCGGTCCTCTCAACTCGTTCTAGCAATTTCAAGCTGTCCTTTCAACCCGCTTGAAATGCACACACGCATTGTAAAGCGGTGCTCTCAACTCACATCTCGCAATTCCAAGCTTTCCTCTCAACCCACTTGATAAGCACACATGCATTGTTAAGCGGTTCTCTCAACCCACTTGAAGTACACATGCATTGTTAAGCGGTTCTCTCAACTCGCTTCTTGCCAATTCAAGCTGTCCTCTCAACCCACTTGATAAGCACACATGCATTGTTAAGAGGTACTCTTAACTCGCTTTTTGCAATTTCGAATTGTCCTCTCAACCCACTTGATAAACACACATGCATTGTTAAGCGGTTCTCTCAACTCGCTTTTTGCAATTTCAAGCTTTTCTCTCAACCCACTTGACAAGTACAAATGCATTGTAAAAAGGTGCTCTCAACTCGCGTTTTGCAATTTCAAGCTGTCCTCTCAACCCGCTACAAAAGCACACATACATTGTAAAGCGGTGCTCTCAACTTGCTTCTTGCAATTTCAAGCTGCCCTCTCAAGTCGCTTAAAACTACACATACATTTCCTCTCAACCCACTTGACAAGTACACATGTTTTGTTAAGCGGTCCTCTTAATTCGACTTTTGAAAAAGTTATGCGCTGCAGGCTAAAATTGATCCTTGGCCTAGTACAGGATATCATGCCAAATTTGGGCGAGATCGGATCACGAGCCTGAAGTTTGTATGGGATTTTGAGACATTTTGTTCGGGAGAAACATGAAAAACCAGTTTTTCATCAATAACTTTGGTTCCCGTCGGCCGATTTCTTTCAAAAACGGGTTTTCTAAAAGCCTGAACTATGAAAAAGATTTCATCCGAAGACTGCTTTTCGATAAGAGTTAAGATAAAAAAGTTATTAGGCCTCAAAAATGGGCTAACTTTTTTAACGTTGGTATTCAGCACTGTTAATGAGGCCTCAATATGTTCGACCGCCTCGACTCACTAACAGTGATGAATACTGTCCTTAAAAAAGTTAGCCCATTTTTCTTTTGGATCTTCTTTTGTCAAATCATGCTTCTGAACCCATTTCAAGGAAAATCTCTTGGAAATCGTTCGAGAGATGTTCTATCAAATGTGAGGGGCTTAAAACTATGAAATAAACCATATCTGACCCAAAAACACTGGGATACTAAATTTCACGTCATTCTGATCGCTCGTTTATACGTGATAGTGTTACAAATCGTTCGCCTTCATTATTATTTTTAAAAGAAAAAAGATAAGAAGATTTCTTTATTTGTAACTACCAGGGGCGGTCCTAGAGCTGGCTCTTGGGGGGGGGTGATTTTCCAAATTTTCAAAAATCAGTCAATAACGTATCTAAATACATGGCGAAAAAAGTTCATTTGGAGAGAGCGAGTGGGGGGGAGGGAAGGGGGGGGGGTTGAGTTTACAGTTTCAAATGAGACTTAAATATTTGCTGCACACCAGACCCCTGCAAAGGGCACGTCCATGGGTTGGGGGTTTTGAATTTCAAATTTCGAAAATAAATCAGAATCAAAATTTCAAATCAATTTTATTTCTGGCTAATCATTAATATATTATTCGAAATGTTGGTTCTTATTTTGTATTTAAAAAAATCAAGTATTTTCAAAACATCAGAAACGGAATGCGAATTTAAATTTGGAATGAAGCCATAATTTGAACCAGAAGAAAAATACATCAAATATAACACCAGATTTGATAAAAAATTAAACTTGAATTCTAACAAAAAATCAGATCAGGTCAGAATAATTGATAATAACGTTAATTTTTACATATTAATTTATTTGTTTATTTTTTGGATCCATGAGGAAAAAATGGATGACATGTGATTGAAATGCTTTTTATAAAATTCTAATCTCTCATTTTCAACATCCATACATTTCTTCTAACTTCCTATTTGCCAACAATTTTCATAATTTTAAAATGTTGTTAGTTATGTTCTTTAGAATTTTTTAAAGTCACGGTGATGAAACTCTTCATAAATATGAAGATAAAAAAGATTAGTTTTTAACATTTGAAAATTTTTGATTTTTTTCTAATAAAAACGTCTTACCAAAATAATTCAAGAAAATGCATTTTGGTGTTTATGTTTTAATGATTGATTTAGTAGATTTTGGTGCGATGAACTCGAATCTTCAACTAGATTTTGTTTATTACCTCTTGTTTTGGTGATATGGAGTTTAAATTTTTTTAAATGAAACAGTTTTGAGTGAAGTCAATCATTCGATAATTGATGAACTTACAAGTTAACATGAATAAAAACTGATTCTGAAAAATCTACAGTTTTTAATAATTCGGAAAGAAAAGTATTTCTGACATTACTAAAG
Organism: Uranotaenia lowii; assembly: GCF_029784155.1. NCBI lineage: Eukaryota > Metazoa > Arthropoda > Insecta > Diptera > Culicidae > Uranotaenia > Uranotaenia lowii. The sequence continues at coordinate 192,019,189 of NC_073691.1, read as the reverse complement.
AAAGTTTTTAAAAACAAAGATTTTATATCATTTAAAAAAAATGCTTCAGGCTGAAAACGATTCTTTAAACATTCGTTAAAAGTCTTTTATTTTACAGAATTAAGAACATTCAATTTTTTTTTTCACAGAAGTCAAAATTACTTGCGTTCTTGGGGAAAGAAATAAGGTATTTACCCATATTTTGAATTTTAATTGTAATGTTTAAAAGTTTTTTTTTTCAGAAAAGTGCAGAATTTACTTAAATAATTTTTAACCTATTTGAAAATAATTTCAGGCACCAACAAAAATCAAAACTTGCTCTTACATTCTTTTCATCTAAACAAATGTTGATTCTGTGGCCTTGTGCCTGAAAATGCGTTTTTGAAAAAAAAATTCATATCAGCATAAAATTTGTAATGATTCAAACATTTTTTTTATCTAAATGATTAATCATCAAAGTTGGATGAACTTGATAAGATACACTTCTTTAAAAAACAATATTACACGACCATGATGCACACTACTTCTCCTCTTCCCTTCAAATTTCATTGAACTAAATTTGAGTTTTGTATTAAATTTGAAATTAGAGAAATTTAAAAAACTTTCTCTACAAACATATTTTGATATCCTTTAAACAACTTATGCATCCCTTTAAAAAACAATCTGCGAATCTCTAACATTCACTGTGAACAACTGTTGATAAAAAAAGATCATTTTCGTCATTTGTATATTCAGCAGTTTAAAAAGTTATCAATTTATGAACTCTTTAAAGAACCTTCCGATATAAATGTAATTTTACAAATGAAAAAATACACACATTTTTATAGAAGAAAATATGAAAAAATTCTCGATTTATCTAAAATATTTTTCTTGAGTATCTATATATCACCGCAAAACTCTCACCAATATTTAAGTGATTCTCGTTTAGCAACAATACTTCTGAAAATCCAAACATTTATTTGAGAAAGTGTTAACAATTGCTATGAATTTAGAATTGAATATTTAATTTTTTTTTTAAATATCTTGCTAAATCTTGAATCGAAAAAACGAATTAATATAAACTCTTGTTTCGATTCTTCAATTTCTAAATATAAATTTAATTCTAAACCATAACCATTAAAATTAAATTCTTAGGTATGCAGCTTTCGGTACTTCATTTTTATTTGTTTTCTCTTAAATTTCAAGCTCTCATGGATTTTAAATTTATTGGAACTGAATCAAAAGAAATTGTTACAAATTGGAAACGAATGATTTAGTAAAAAAGTGAAAAATCGTATTTTTGCTTCGTACACTCAATATGTATATTATTATGTACTCAATAATTTCAAACTTATTGTACAATTTAAAATAAAAAAAATAATAAAAGGTTCATTTCTTAAAGCTTAAACTGTTTTCCAAGATCCATGGAATTTTCAGATTGGAGCGCAGATTCAGCGTGGATTTGCAACTTAAATTAGCTTAATAATAATTCCTGCTCAAAATTTTAATCATGATTGTGTTGATGAGCTGCAGTATCGGCGATATAATTGGTGTGAATTTGGAACTCCAGCCGTGTTGGTCAAAAATTAGAAAAATGTCTTGAGCGATTACCTTGTTCCCGAGAAAACAGTCGAGTGATGACGGGATATTATTATCACTGGTTTAATCTCATCTGGGAAAAATTGATACAAAGGCATATTTTCGGAGCCTATGTTTGAAAAACTGTTTTTGGAGGTTTATTCTTGAACTCAATTTTTAATCAGATTTTGTTTATCACCTCAAATTTTAGAAGTAGAATTTTTGATGTTTTTAGAAAATTGAATAGATATGAATGTATAAAAAATGTATAAAAGAAGCATATATGGTCAGCAAATTAAATTAAACACTGTAAGTACCTCAACAAAAGTAATTTGGTGAAAATCGGTCTAGGGAATTGCAAGTTACAGCTGTTTTAGTTTGGCGGACCCAATTTTAAGAATTTAAGAAATTATTAAATTCTTTTATTTTAACAATCACCCCCACGGAGTGGAAAATTTTGAAAATTCGAAAGAACACCCACTAGGAAAAGTTCGAAGTTTTTATAGAAATTCCAACGTTTGCGAGTATTTTGTAACGGTTTTTTGTCGCTTGGGGGGGGGGGGGGTGATCACCCCGATCACCCCCCCCATAGGACCGCACCTGGTAACTACTAGTAAATTTGAGGTAGGGAAGCTCCCATGTTTTCTGCACACTTGATTGTGAATTGCTCTGTAAAAATAAAATTGAAAGTTTAAAAATATTTATCAAAAAATAGTGGCTCCATAGAGAAAAAAAATCATTTTAGCAGATGGACAGTTTCTGGCAGCACAGCTCTTCGCAGAATATCAAAAAAGAGCGCTGTAACTCATAAAACGAGGAAACAAAAGAGTCGGCTGTATTGGTAATGATTTTTCCCTCTCGAAATGAATCACGATCATCCCGATGAACACCCGAAATCGAGAACATTCCACCAATACACACTCACTGCCATTTTTGAATTGTAAAATTTACTTCCATAGCCTGCGTTAGCATTTTACACCTTCGGAAGTGTGGTGAATCAATTTAGCTGCGGCCAATGGCAAAATTTCGGTGCATTTTCACATTTTGAAGCGAAATAAAAACATTCCGTTGCGCCGTGCTTGCTTTGTTTATTTTGCTGCATGACGACTTTCGACTTGTTTTTTTTTTCAGAATTTCGTCTCAAAATTCTGCAAGCCATTGCGAATGAAAAACATGGCCTGCCTCTTCAATAATCATTCCTTACGGAGATATTTTTGGCATTATTTGCACACGTCCTGTGCGCTGGCCATACGTTTAAATTGTGTATAGTATTTATATGGATCTTTTGGCAGATTTCGGTTAATTGACGCAATGTGGCAGTGTGTCAATTCACACTTGCGTTTTTAAATTTTTATGTAAATGTTTACAATAAACAATATTTGAAATGGGCAAACCTAGTACTTTGAAGGGAGTTTCTCTCGTCTGCGGATTTTTTTTTAGAATTTATGAAGTTTATTTAACGATCACACAGAAACCACCGTAAGAAATTCAACCGATTGTTACATTGTAATCACTACCAATGCATTAACAGTTGATGTTTAAATAGATCGACAATCAGCATCAGTCATGTCATCGGTTGTTTTTTTTTGCATCGAATTTAAAATAGTTACTGCCAGTCACACAAACGCACAACGGTCGGTAGGGAAATGCTTTGTTTTTGAACTTCCTTCAAGTCGGCCATTATCAGGACCGTGTACCGAATGAAGATCATCAAAGCGTCATACTAGTACGTAGTGACGCAGCAACTGTCAGCCAGCAATCGCGTATCGCACCTACAGGTGACACAGTCAAAACAATCCTCGAACCATCATGGTTAAGCGGAGCGCATCAAACGCGTTGCCACAAAAAATCGTGATGTTCGGTGATGACAAAAATTACCTTTCTAATTTTAAATCTGGTTGACTTCGCGTCACCCACTCACACAAACACACGTGCGGTCTCAGAAATTTTTCCCACAGTGCAAATTACTGTACCTAGAGTCATACGTAGAAGCATTCCATAGAAAATATCACGGCCTACGTGATCCATTTTTTTTAAATTTCGAACAGCCCTCGCCCTAATTCTGTTGTGGAATGGGATGCAGCACGACAATTTCAGACAAAAGTTACAAACATAACCTTTGTGCACCTTGATTTTGAAGATATTTCGTTCAACATAACCGTTTTTTTTTGTTGAATGGACCTTGGGGTTTGTTATTTCAAACTTGCAGGAAAAAAACACTAAGGAAAAAGAATGAACTAAACCGACTAGATCGTGAGCAAACAAAAGATTTAAGTTATATCCATTCGATTCTTTCCCATGAAGAAAGTTCTGGTGATGCGATTGTGTATAACAAACGTTCAATGACTCGCGTGGGTAGAATTTTTCGTTTACAAGCTCCTGGCGCTCTGTGAGCAGTAGGTATGCTTTAGAAAAATATGGTGGGTGTTTAGGGATTTGACAATGGTCATCTGTGACTAGCTCTAGAGCTAAATAGAACGAACTACCACTACTGAGAGCGAGATTTGGAATTTGGGTGACCTTTGCTGACTGGTCACGGTTTCAGTTCGTTTTCATGTGAGTGGGAGTGAGTGATGCATTGTAAGATTAATTAGGATTGTGTTTCATTACAGTAGTGCGAAGGACGAAAATAGTCTAGATTCTAAATGAATGAGAAAGGTAAAGTCTAGCCAATGATTCAAAGATTATTTTTGGAAGGTCTTCGTTGGATCGAACATGATTAAAAAGGTAACCGAATGAATAACTTATCCGGAAAACTCCAAACAAACAGAATTAAGAAAATCATACACAATAGGCATCGGAAGCACTACAGAATTTGGGCGATGGTTGAGCATTAAGAGAAATGGGATGCAGCTTAAATTGTACCCAACTTTTGACAGGTTTAGGGAGTTTTCTCAGGAGAGAGAGAATAGCTTTTAGCTTTCATCGCCCCTCGACCAGTCGAGTTGTCTACTATGAGATATCGAAACAGGACGACCTTGAAGAAGACATAACAGGGATTGAAACGTTCGATACTCAACTTAAACACCTTATAAAAATGACTGGTTTGAAATGCTCATCATGCGATTATTACTTGTGGCTCCAGAGAGTAAAATAGTGCCTTTTTGTACTAACGCGACCTCTTTTGCAGTTGGCTGATGTATGAACACTCATTTCCTTACTCAATCAAATTCAAATACGCGTCCTTTACGGAATGTACTCGTAAAAAGAGGAGCACTGCTTTTGTTAAAAAATTTGGAATGCAGGGATGTTCTCTTTGTGTTTGTGGATCGACTGAATATTCCCTTTTTTCCTGGGGAAATTACGGAATGTAGTCTATTTCAGAACAAAAACGATTGGATGGAAATTGATTAAATTTTCTAATCAGTAATGTAATGTTTGTTCACTAGGAGCTACAATTTTTCCATATTTCTGACTGTAGATCTGGCAGGAGCCCGCTAAAAAGTACGATTTGCGGACTATTAGTATTTTTTTCGGCATTCCTGTCCTTTAGCGCACAGTCCCGAAAAACCTGGAAAAAATTATTTTTCAAGTCAACAACAACCAATTTTTTTTATGTAGGGTTCGCATCTCCAATATTCAGGCAACGTGTTGATGTAACTAGATATTTTCTGGGACTTTTTATACACCTTCCATGGAACAAACAAGAACTAAAACTGACACACAAAAATAAAAAAATGGATTTTTTATTCGTTATTCCAAACAATTAAAAAAGACATCTTTAAAGATTCGTAGATATATTATAATCTATTTTACAGTTTTGAGATCAAAAACATCCTTTATATCATGAACTATTAAAGTTTCACTTAGCGGAGAACCCAAAATTTGATGATAACAATTTTTTTAGGAAGCAAAAATATAGCTTTCGCTGCCAATTGCCGTGGTAAATTTTTATATATTGTTCGATAGCTGGAAACCTCAACAGAAACGTTTCTTCAAATCAGCTGCTAGTTTTTACTTTATTTTGGATACAATACTTTGATCGTTCCACCTGTATGGATCAAAAATGAAAATTTTAAAGTATTTATACAGAGAAAATCAAGCAAGTTTGCTTCGATATATATAAAAATTCATCATAAATTATCAGTTTTAATATTCATACAACTAACCTAGAGGAATTTCGGTGACCATACTTAATTTTAACAAAAATATTCATACATAATCAACAAATATTCAAGTTTCCAGTTTAAAGTCTCTCTAATCAAACAATCAATCAATCAAGTTTCCAGTATAAAGCTCGAAATCCGATTTTGCAATTATAGAAAAAGTAGCAAACTTTGAAAGAAATTCAATTTTTAATTTTTTTCAACTCTCCGCATACAATCTTTGGCAAAAAAGCTTTTTATTAATGTTTTCCAACTTTTTTTTTTAATTTTTAACCACTGTATAGCGGTCTAACTTTTTTGCACACGATTTGACCACCGTATTCTGTTCATTTCTAGGCGGATCTCTTTAACACCTACCATGAGATTTTTTCCAAGTAATTTTTTCACCGTAGAATCAAAAATTACTTAACCTTAAAAGATGTTTAAAAATAAGTGTAAACAAGCAAATCAGAAATTTGTCTCGCCTCCGGTGGAATTTACTCTGAAATCACCCTAGGCTTGAGGCATTTCATTTTACGAAACTATATGACCTTCACGAATTGTAACTTATTTTGTTTTGTGAATTATGATTTTCAATTCACTTTTCCTTTCGTACTGAAACTCTAAATTTAACATACAAAAACCCTACCTCGTCTTTAGAATGGGTTTTTATTAAGAAGTGTAACTAAACAAGAACAAAGTTTGTAACGAGCCATTTTAACTTCAGGATTAATTTATCGAATACTTATTTTATACAACGACAAGTCGGAAACTATGTAACAGGTGTTTACCTCTCAGAATTAGCAAAAATAAGATCTAAAATCTTATATCCTCTACCTTATTACTTAAAATTTTGATTTAAAAAAAAATCATTTGTGTCAAATTCTAACCAATTCCAGTCTCTATTTTTTTTTGTTTCTTGCTTTCCTAAATGCTCAGCATTATATTTGAAAAGATTTTGAAGAATTACACTAGGCCACAAAATTTACATTTTCCGAGGTGCAATGAATTTAACGCGTACTTTTGACTAATTTGAGTGCCCTGAATCTAAATATGCATTTTTTCTATTAGGTTTTGTTATTGAAATAACTTTTGAAAATAGGTTAAAATTATTTAAGGAAGTTCTGCACTTTTTTGGCAAAATTTCAAAACAAAAACATAACAACTTTCCTCAAGACTTCAAGTAATTTTTAATTCTGCAAAAAAGAAAAGTTATAGAAGTTTTCTATTTGTTTACTTTTCCTCATTTAGCGAATTTATAAAGAAGTTTTAAACCAAATTGAATTTTAGATACTTTTTAAGGCATAAATCTAATCGTTTTGCAGGTTCCAACAAATAAATTAATGAAGTAAAGTTTTCTTTTAAACTTTCTGCAGTAATGTCAAAAATACTTGTAATGATATCTTTCCAAATTTTTTAAAACTGTTAAATTTTACTATTTTAGATAATCATCATTAAAATATAATTCCTCAATTGAATGAAGTAATATAAACGAAATTAGAATCAAATTTCTTCTTAAATGTAGGTTTGACAGTTGATCAGCTATCGATGATTGATTTCACTTAAAACTGACACATTTTAGTACAATTTTTTTTAAAAGATTCGAGTTCAGGACGCTAAAATCTATCAAATGAATCATAAAAATAAAATGCTCTTCCTTTGAGTAATCAGTTAAATTCTACAATTAAGTTTTTATAATGGTAAGAAGTGTTTATTGAAAAATATTTTTTATCTTTTTCATCTTCAAATTTCTTTTTAATTTTCAAATGAATGAACCGAATTTTATAGTACGGTTTTTTTTAAAATTTTTCATAAATTTACCAAATTTTCAAGACAAGTTATTAAAATTAAATTTTTTTTATGTTTTTCAGTTGTGAATTTTTGTATTCAAAAAACTTAAACCTTTAATTTTTTTCCAAATAAAAAATTCACATTTCAAATCGTGATTAATTTTTTCTACAAATTAAAAACACTACAGCTGAATTTCAACTGAAAAGGCCTTCAGTTGAAAATGAAGAAAGGAAATGTAAATTACGATGAATAATAAATAACAATTATTGTCATTTTCTTTCCAATTTATCGTGGTTGATTTTTATCTGATCCGACTATTTGAGAATATATATTTTTTTTAAATCTATGTCTTGGAAATATTTATTTCAAATTTGGAAACTAGACTGCTTTGAAATTATTTTGAAGCAAATTTGTAGTTCAGCAGAAGGAACATAATTTTGAAAAAAATATCAATGACTTACCGAAAATATCATCAAATAGTAACTTTCACTGTGATTTGTTTTGAAAATTTTGATTTATTATTTTTGAGTTTCTATGATAATAATGAGTAAGAAAATGATGTTAGAAATTCATTTCCTTGTTTTTGTGTTTTTATGGAATTGTTATTATTTTTATCTAAATTTGAATTTCGAAACCCCCTCCCCCATATTCTAGGTTTAACTGACACTTTTCAGGACACTCTCTCATCAAATTTTATAACCGACCTTGAACCTTCCCCGTTTCTATTTAATTTCTTATCACTTTTCTGTTAATAACCATCAATCAACTTCTTCGACGCACCTCTAGAACCCATTTTTTACCAAACAACAGAAAATTGATTCATAACGCGTTTTTACTAAATTGTACTTATTTCATCGGGAATTCACGGATCATTCGATAGACTCTTGTAAATTTTATTCCAACCATCACTACAAATCACTTTTTGACATATTCTAAAGTTAGCTTCAGATAGAATTCTAACAAAAAAAAATTGCCCGTATGTCAGATATTTATTGTTGAATTCAAGACCTTTTTTTATACAAATGTAGTGTTTGTCTTCATACTTTTAAGAAAAAATATGGATAAAATTATTCGTGACGGTTTCAAAGGAATCTTATTCGTCCATCTTTTAGCTACACAGCAAAAAAAAATGTAACGCTGGATGATGTAATTTGTGGAGACGACGTAGTTTTAGGGCTTTCTGTTGTTATAATACATCTAAACGACGTACCCGTATGCGAACATGTCGTGTAGTGTAATATCACAACCTTCTATGTGATATTGCATCAAGTAGTCAATGTTTCCTCAATTGACGTTCAAATGTTATTCATTTCAAAAAGTAAGAAACGGATTACGGACCTCAGCTATATTTGTTTGGCTTGTAAGTACAACCAAAATTTTATAAAAATGTAAGCAAAACCATAGCTTCAAATATGATTTGATTATTTTTCATTTTTAGGAAGATTCGGCAGATTTGCATTTGCGGTACAAAAATAATTCAATAATTATCAAACAGCCGGGTACATCAAGAAAATGTAATATTAGGTACCATTTGCGACTCAAGTTATGTGCAGGTATTTGATGTAATATCACAACACTTTTTTTGCTGTGTATTTTATTCCATCAGGTCTTCATCTGATTGATGTCTTTGACAACCTTCTCTTGAGTCTCTTTTTCATGATTGCCCAATATTTCTCATTAGGGTGGAACTGAGGGCAGTTGGGTGGGTATAAGTTTTTCGGAAAAAAACTGGACTCCTTTCTCTGCATACCATTCTTGAACGACTTTGCTGTAATGACAGCTTGCCAAATCTAGTCAAAACATTACAGGATGGTCGTGGGATCTAATGAACGGCCAAATTCGTTATTGTTCCGACGTCATTGTCTTATTAGACTGAGTCGACTTGGGGTCACTTTTGAATTCCCCAAACCCTGGGGTCTTAAGCTTCGTTTTGGCCCAAAACTCATCGGTGATTTTTTGCAGAATTTTTAAGTAACGTTTACATGAGTAAATTTGAACTTTTAGGTTTGTATGGGAAAATTGAGTATTTTGTACTGAAAAATCAACATCATTTTTGTTTCTTCTGTGAAACCGAGCCTGCTAATGGTTTTTGTGCCAATTTATAAATTTCCCAAAGAAAATTTTCCGCTGAACAGCTTTGTCGAATATCATAACTTCGTATCTTTTTAGACAAAAAAGTTATTAGCTGTTTAACAGGTGTATGTCTTTTTGCGTTGATTAACAATAAATTCAATTAACACCACTGCTTGTGCCCCACGAAGTATTGCATGATAAGTGGTCTTGCAATACCTCGCTAAGCACCCAGCAGTGGTGTCAATTGAATTTATTGTTTATCAATGCAAAAAGACAAACACCTGTTAAACAGCTAATAACTTTTTTGTCTAAAAAGATACGAAGTTATGATATTCGACAAAGCTGTTCAGCGGAAAATTTTCTTTGGGAAATTTATAAATTGGCACAAAAACCATTAGCAACCTCGGTTCCACAGAAGAAACAAAAATTATGTTGATTTTTCAGTACAAAATATTCAATTATCCCATAGAAACCTAAAAGTTCAAATTTACTCATGTAACCGTTACTTAAAAATTCTGCAAAAAATCATGGATGAGTTTTGGACCAAAACGAAGCTTTTAAGACCCCAGGGTTTGAGGAATTCAAAAATGACCCCAAATCGACTCAGTCTATTGTCTTACGAAAACATTCGTTTTTTTTGCCAGAGCTGCAAAGCCCTGCCTATTTAATCATAAATTTTCGTGCAAATTTGTCGGCAAAAACAAATTTAAACTTGGCTGCAACATCCCTCCGAGTCGATGCCAAGTAAAATTTTTGACCTCGGATTTGCCTGAAGTCAGCCTTGACATAGGATTCATCGTCCATCAGAAGACGCCCGTCGTACTTTGTTAGCACCTGGTAGTATAGCTTCAGAGCACGGATTTTGGCCACACGGTTCTGTTTTATGGTCCGATTTGGTTGTTTGCTAGCTCGATACGACTTGATTCTTTCAAAGTGTCGAATTCTCCTCACGGTACTATGGGCAGCACCGAATTTTCTGGCCGAATCACGGTCCTACAGATTGGAATTCCGCTTAATCATCTTCAAGATCTTGCTACGCAGTTTCCGGTCGACAGTTCCACTCCGACGACTGGCTTGAGGCTTACGGTATTTCTGGACAATTTTAGCTGATAAGCTAGCCTAGCTGCAGACCACAATGGATTATACAAAAAACTGTGCACAATTTGTTCCCTTCTTTCGGCTTCCATGATGATTGTTTACAAAGTACAGTCAATTTGCGGAATACCAAAACTACATACACTGTATCAAAAAATTGTCCGTACAGCACGTACCTTGAGATCCAATCAATCAAAAAGTGCACTTTTTTAGTCAATAAAAATACTACAATTACATCATTCGCTGCAGAAACTAATCCTTTTTGTAGATCAGTATTAAAAATGTTTATGAATTAAACCTTAAAAATTATCAAATTCATTTTGTATAGAAAGTCCCAAAAACGATGTCAAAAAATTGTCCGTACACTGAGGCCTTTGTCAAATATTAGTCAAGTAAACAGTTATGTGTCAGTCTGTCAAACGCAGAAACGCGAATTGAATCTCAGCAAAGACAATTTCCAGTGGTATGAGCGATAAATACGGTAAAATGAACTTTATTTAGCATAAATCAGTAGATTTCAACAATTTGTGGATTAAATTAACACGAAAATGTCTGCTCCTCACAAAAAAAATACCCGTTGACATCCGGAAACTGATTGTTAACCTGAAGAATGACGATAAAAGCTTGTCCAAAATTTATTTATTTACTTGTCTTCGAGTTACGCATATAATAGTAAAACGGCCATGATCGTCGGTTCAGTATGTCCTTCAAAACTTTAAGAAGACTAACTCCCTGGAGACTAATCGTGTAAGCTGATGGTTGGTTTGATCGTATCTGAAACAATCATATTTATATTCCTGTAGACGCGTAATATGACTGATAAATCTATTTATTTTTCTCCATGAATGAATGTCAAGTTTCCGGTGCCATTTGCGCTGAAAGCACCCCACACCATTACATGGCCACCACCGTGCTTAACTGTCGGTTGCAAATTTTTCGGATCCAATTCAGTATTTGGATTACGCCATACTCTTACATGTCCGTCATACCCTAAAATATTAAATTTGCTTTCGTCAGTGAATATGACGCTCTGCCGGAACTCTTCCGGTTCCAGGACATACTTTTGAGCGTATTCCAGCCGCTTTTTCTTATTTTTAGCAGATATAAACGGCTTCTTCAGAGCAACACGACTTCGGTATTTTTTCTCATGAAGTATGTTCCGTTTGAGGATTAACCTGTATGTTTTCAAAATTCTTCAGGCTGTCTGCTAGTTTCGGGGCATTGATTTTAGGATTCTGACTGATTCTGACTGACGATGGTGACGATCCGTACGCTTCAGTTTGCGGCCTCTTCCTGGAGTGGTCTCCAGGAAGTTAGTCTTCTTAAAGTTCTGAAGGACATACAGAACCGACGATCGTGGCCGTTTTACTATACCTGCAATTTCGGAATAGCTTTTCCCATCATTCTTCAGGTCAGCAATCAGTTTCCGGATGTCAACGGGTATTTTTTGTGAGTAGCAGACATTTTCTTGTTAATTTTTGTGGATTTAATAAACATAAAAATGTCTGCTTTTCACAAAAAAATACCCGTTGACATCCGGAAACACAAAAATCTACTGATTTATGCTAGATAAAGTTCATTTTACCGTATTTATCGCTCAGACCACTGGAAATCGTCTTTGCTGAGATTCAACTCACGTTTCTGCGTTTGACAGACTGACACATAACTGTTTACTTGACTAATATTTGACAAAGGCCTCAGTGTACGGACAATTTTTTGACATCGTTTTTGGGACTTTCTATACAAAATGAATTTGATAATTTTTAAGGTTTAATTCATAAACATTTTTAATGCTGATCTACAAAAAGGATTAGTTTCTGCAGCGAATGATGTAATTGTAGTATTTTTATTGACTAAAAAAGTGCACTTTTTGATTGTTTAGATCTCAAGGTACGTGCTGTACGGACAATTTTTTGATACAGTGTATGTACGTGAAATCCGTCCACCAGGAGTGCCATAATACGAGCAAAAATTCGTTCCAATTCTAAATGAAGCAAGCATCAATCTATTTTACGATTTAATGTTGAACCATTTGGAAATTTTTCGCGGACGGATAGAAAAACGCGTGCGATTTACAAAAGGCATCGCCTACTCCTCCTCAACATATCCACGGAAAGTCCTAGAACAGTCATCAACTGGAAGGGCTGTAACCCATCGTAAATCATAGTTAGAACATCGGTTTTTGATGACCATCGAAAAAGATCTGATTCAAATTCCTTACCATAATCATAATCTAAGAAAAAAATGTCATGAGCTCATTCACTCATACCATACTTGGGCATTATTTATCAATACGTACTATCGAAGACCGTTAGTCATGTTTTTCCTCACAGCTCATTCAAACTACTCAAACAGCCACCGAACCGATTAGTCGTTTCGGATTAAATATAGAACACTGAACTCATTGCGGGATCAACCGGTGTCATTCGGATGGATTTTTCCTATATCTATAGGTAGTAGACAACAATGTTTTGGCGATGGCTTTCTTGGTTCGATCTTGGAAGTTCAAATCATCCCCCCTTACCACATATTCAATCCCAGTTTCACGTGTATGCGCGGGGCTTCGGTTCATTGATGAACTTATCCCAGAGCTTGAGTGTAAGTGAGATTGGCTAGGGAAAACATTTCCCCACGTTTTATTCCACTTTAATGAGTGTGTGTGTGTGCGAGGGACTGCGGGAAAATGAAAAACCACTCACGATCATTTCCCGTGGCAAAACGAACGAATTTGATCATCGACGGACGGCGCAAAAATTTGGTATATCGTCCGCTGCGGATCGACGGCGAGCTCAGAACAACTTCGAACGGCGTCCAAGTAAGGTCTCCCGGAACAGACCGAAAAAAGAGTAAAGTAGAGTCCCCCCCGAGGCCAGCAAAGAAGAGTGAACGTGCGTGCGGTGAAGAAAAAGTGTGCGAATTCGACCCTTTCCCAACCGGAAGTTAGGGAACCGAAAGAAGTGTACCTTTTAGAGTAACTCGAACCCGTACAAAACTCCAGAGCAGAGAGCTGAAAGATGGTCTACGAAAGCGATTTCTACAGCACCCGCCGAGTAGGATCCTCCTACACCCGGCCAACGATTTCGTCCTACACTGTGACGGTGAGCGAAAATGAAAAAAAAAATTAAACCGCTGATTTGCTGCCAAATTTGGTTCGAAAAGCCCCCTCCGAGAAGATGGCGAACCGAATTTGAAACTATCTATCTGCCCTTCAGTGTCCTTCCTGTTGAATCAACACAAAATCCTCAACTTGGTTTACCTTATCATCATCCCCCCTCATGAAGAAGTGATTTTTACTAAATTTAAGAAAAGTTTAACCTTGGAGATGTCTGTTTTGTAATGATGATTGATCGATCGATAGTGGGCGGAATTTTCAAGATCAAGAAACGTTTTACCGTACCAGGTGTGAAAAACTTGTGAAAAACTCGCTCAAAACGAACTGAAGAAGGGAACGGAAAGTTGTGCAGAAATGTATATTTCCTTTGGACTGTAAAGAGTTTAAGAAAAAATGTGCTACAGAATTGAGAGGAAAAATCAAGCGCCATCATCATCTCCGTGGTGCGTTCCATTCCCTGAGTTTTCTGTCGTCGGTCGGGACCACAAACACGTCATTAGCGCTAGGAATGGCCAAAAATAACATTTTCTCGATGGTGAAAAGTGTTTCGAATGGGCGAACGGACATTAAAAAAATAAGATCAAAAACTGGTACGAATAAGAATCGAGTTTATTGAAGCATGTGGTTCATTTGCCCCGAGAAGAATGTGGTCATCGCTTTATGATGTCAAGAAAAACGGTTGTTAAATGAAAGGAAGACATTTGAAAAGTGAACGAAAAGTTACAAGGACTGTGGGCACGAGAAAAAAATTCCTGAATAGTACTAGTTGAGACAATTGTATTGTTAAAAGCTGTGGAGCTACGTAAATATGATGAGTGAGGGGCGAATTAAAAATGAAAATTAAAAATGATTTGAAATTGAAAATTAAAGTTCAGAATTCAGAATTCAGATTCAGAATTTAGATTTAGAATTCAGATTCAGAATTCAGAATTCAGATTCAAAATTCAGATTCAAAAGTCAGATTCAGAATTCAGATTCACAATTCAGATTCAGAATTCAGATTCAGAATTCAGATTCAGAATTCAGATTCAGAATTCAGATTCAGAATTCAGATTCAGAATTCAGATTCAGAATTCAGATTCAGAATTCAGATTCAGAATTCAGATTCAGAATTCAGATTCAGAATTCAGATTCAGAATTCAGATTCAGAATTCAGATTCAGAATTCAGATTCAGAATTCAGATTCAGAATTCAGATTCAGAATTCAGATTCAGAATTCAGATTCAGAATTCAGATTCAGAATTCAGATTCAGAATTCAGATTCAGAATTCAGATTCAGAATTCAGATTCAGAATTCAGATTCAGAATTCAGATTCAGAATTCAGATTCAGAATTCAGATTCAGAATTCAAATTCAGAATTCAGATTCAGAATTCAGATTCAGAATTCAGATTCAGAATTCAGATTCAGAATTCAGATTCAGAATTCAGATTCAGAATTCAGATTCAGATTCAAATTCAGATTCAGAATTCAGAATTCAGATTCAGAATTCAGATTCAGAATTCAGATTCAGAATTCATATTCAGAATTCAGATTTAGAATTCAGATTCAGAATTCAGATTCAGAATTCAGATTCTGAATTCAGATTCAGAATTCAGATTCAGAATTCAGATTCAGAATTCAGATTCAGAATTCAGATTCAGAATTCAGATTCAGAATTCAGATTCAGAATTCAGATTCAGAATTCAGATTCAGAATTCAGATTCAGAATTCAGATTCAGAATTCAGATTCAGAATTCAGATTCAGAATTCAGATTCAGAATTCAGATTCAGAATTCAGATTCAGAATTCAGATTCAGAATTCAGATTCAGAATTCAGATTCAGAATTCAGATTCAGAATTCAGATTCAGAATTCAGATTCAGAATTCAGATTCAGAATTCAGATTCAGAATTCAGATTCAGAATTCAGATTCAGAATTCAGATTCAGAATTCAGATTCAGAATTCAGATTCAGAATTCAGATTCAGAATTCAGATTCAGAATTCAGATTCAGAATTCAGATTCAGAATTCAGATTCAGAATTCAGATTCAGAATTCAGATTCAGAATTCAGATTCAGAATTCAGATTCAGAATTCAGATTCAGAATTCAGAATTCAGAATTCAGATTCAGAATTCAGATTCAGAATTCAGAATTCAGATTCAGAATTCAGAATCAGAATTCAGATTCAGAATTCAGATTCAGAATTCAGATTCAGAATTCAGATTCAGAATTCAGATTCAGAATTCAGATTCAGAATTCAGATTCAGAATTCAGATTCAGAATTCAGATTCAGAATTCAGATTCAGAATTCAGATTCAGAATTCAGATTCAGAATTCAGATTCAGAATTCAGATTCAGAATTCAGGTTCAGAATTCAGATTCAGAATTCAGATTCAGAATTCAGATTCAGAATTCAGATTCAGAATTCAGATTCAGAATTCAGATTCAGAATTCAGATTCAGAATTCAGAATCAGAATTCAGATTTCAGATTCAGAATTTAAATTTAGGATAGGGTGCAAATTCAGTTTCTAAATTCAGTATTCATAATTCGGAATCAGACTTCAGTTTAGAATGAAAATTTCAAACGAAAATCAGAATTCGTTTTTCAGTCAATTGGAGTTTTCAGTTTTATTAATTTTTTTTAGTGGGATAGTAGTTGCTATAAAATAAGTTAAAATCACTTCTTCTCCCAAATCATTAATTCCTTTTCATAGTTCGAATGCATTTAATCCTCAATCCATCGTTTAACCACATTTAAAAATGTGAAACAATGTTATTTCAGTGTCGTTTATTTATGTATGTAAATGTTTGTCTATTTGTTTGTTCCAATTAGAAAGATGCTGTGAGCTGCATCTGGGTATTTTAACAATTGGCGACCAGATTTTGATAAAAAAAAATTTCAGATTCAAATTTTTACCCATAAAAAAGAATCACTCATTTCTGTGGAAAAAACTTTTGAAGATTCGACACTTAGTTTTGAAAAAATTAGCATAAATCAGTTGAGTTTAATTTAAGGGATTTTTTTCCTTCGAGATTATGAAGAAATAAAAAAGAATATACTCTTTACCACACTTCTATAAGATTGTTTCACCTACCATCACAATTAAAACATAAACTCAAAAAATCTCCTGATGCAATGTTTCATCCGCTAAACGAAAAAAAAATCTCTCGCCTACTGAAACGGATTTTTTTCTCAAAATAAAAAAAAGTATAGCCAAAGAAATTGAGACACGTTTGAAACTTCCCGTAGAGAATTTCTTTTTTGCAGTCTTCGCGCAAACCAGAGAAAAACAATAGAAAAGAAAGAAATTCGCCAACTGATCAAGAATAATTTTTCGTTCGTGATTGATTGAGGTTAAAGGAGAGAGAAAAAGTAAGCACTGGTTGAGCCTGATTTTTGGCACTGTGTTGCCGGAAATCACATCAGTTAGTCGGATGTCAACAAAATGGCGCCTTGTTGTTATTTACTGTGCACGACACGTTCAGAGGAGGTTGAAATTTGATAACACAAAAACGGCTAAATTTAGAAGCAAAAAACACAATGAAATCGGCTGATCCAAATCAAAGGGACTTGAAATGGTAAAACAAAAAGGTGAACGTTGCTGCAATCGGTTGTGATAAATCAGAGGGTTTGACTTGACATTGACATTTAATGGCTGTCGGATTTGGCTGAGTACCAATCAAATGAACTGCGTTTTCGCTGCTTTCAAAAAACAAGAGGGTTGTTTTAACCACTAGAAATTTGATACCAACGATGAATTTTCAATTTTGATTCAGAATCTGAATTTTCTGAATTCCGATCCTGAATTCTAATTCTGAATTCTGATTCTGAATCCTGATTCTGAATTTTGATTTCGAATTCTTATTCCGAATTCTGATTCTGAATTCTGATTCTGAATTCTGATTCTGAATTCTGATTCTGAATTCTGATTCTGTATTCTGATTCTGAATTCTGAATTCTGATTCTGAATTCTGATTCTGAATTCAGATTCTCAATTCTGATTCTGAATTCTGATTCTGAATTCTGATTCTGAATGCTAATTTTGAATTTCGATTCTGAGTTCTGAATCTGAATTCTATTTCTGAATTCTGAATCTGAATTTTGATTCAGAATTCTGAATCTGAATTCTGAATATGAATTCTGAATCTGAATTCTGAATCTGAATTCTGAATCTGAATTCTGAATCTGAATTCTGAATCTGAATTCTGAATCTGAATTCTGAATCTGAATTCTGAATCTGAATTCTGAATCTGAATTCTGAATCTGAACTCTGAATCTGATTTCTGATTCTGAATTCTGAATCTGAATTCTGATTTTGAATTCTGAATCTTAATTCTGAATCTGAATTCTGATTCTGAATTCTGATCCTGAATTCGAATTCCGAATTCTTATTCTGATTCCTATACTTAATTTTAATTCCAAACTGCCATATTGAAATATATCTCTGATTTTGAATTGAAATCTAAATAGTTGTTTTGATTCTGAATTATGGCTAGCTTATTAGAGTTTTGGAAAAAAAATTAATTCTAACTTTTACTGTAAACTTCGGTTTTGAAATCGATCAGAAATAAAATGATGAATTAGATAAAAAAAAGGTTTTTTTTCGTTCAGCAGTTCGAGTTTCTTACTGTGGGCGTTGATTTTTCCTTTGCTTTCTCCCACACGACCGACGAATGAAGAAATTTGCACCCCGTTAAGCGGTGGTAAAATTTTGCTTTCGTCATACACAAGTTTGCCTTGTGCTGATTTTAAATTTAGCAAAACAAATCGTCCAACTGCTGCCATCGTCGGGACTCATGCAAAAATTTCGGTATGAAGAAGAAAACTCTTTGGAGGAATTTAATGGACGGGGTTTTCATTCATCGCGTCGAAATGGTTTTTTTCCGATGGAACAGTTTCTAGATGGCAAACGCTATATGTCCCATCGAAATGTTAAGCGAACGAGAATGATGATGATGGCACTGAGGACATGAATTTTTCGGTTCAGAATTTATGATTTATTCGGACACCAAATCCGTTTGGGTCGGCGGTTTCCCGAGAATTCTATTTGAAAATAGATTTGTGATGGTCTCAAAGCGTAGGGGAAGTGCCGGAAAATTTATTATTTCTTCGGGATAATTTACGAACCTATTTCATTTGCGGAGAGAACTGCATCGAAATTATTTTTTTCGTATTTTGGAGCTGACTCACCATGGATGATGGTGTTATTTTAACCTAACCTCAAAATCGCTGCTCATAGGACGACTAACCTTCACGCCCAAGATTTGACCTTCTCTAAGCGCGCAACTAAAACACACAAACCCAACCAAGTACGCAGCCCAATTCCCTTGCTAGGCGCTGTATTGTAGATAGGCGGAACGGAATGCAACACAACAGCACCATCAGCACCACACAACACCAACACTTTGTCCACATTCTTCTTCCAGAGGCGCGGCGTCGACTGGGAAAAGGTTCCGTTTGTCCCGCGACCCAGTCTGATACCGGATCCGGTGACAGCCTTCGGTAAACATCAGCCCCGACGGCAGGAACGCGTCTCGATCCTGGAGGCGATCAATCGCGAGGGAATTGAACCGGATCCGCGGGTGCTGGCTCGGCCCATCGATGACTATATGTCGCCAAGGGATCGGAACCGCAGCCGCATCCTGAACGAGTCCATCCGTCAGGAGTATGCTCGCGAGACCGGTCACACTAGAGACCTGGACAGTATGGACAAAGTCCTGCGACGGGTTCACGGGGAGGCCCCGATCAAGGCACAGCGTCGCCATGTGGTCTTTTTCGAACCTGGCTATTCCAGGAGCTACCATCGCTAGGCCGAGATCTCATTCGAGAACGCCACAGTTGACAAATGTACATTAGCTTCGCCACGAGCTTTCACTTTTTATCGGGAGAGAGCTTGGCTTACGATCGACTAACCAAACCGAACGAATTCAATCGCTAACAACGAAAAACCTCTCAAAAATGTACACCGCTAACAAACAAAGACAGCTACTAACCGAAGATATTATTCCTGTGTAAGATTTAATTAGAAATCTTAAAGAAAACCTACAAGCCTTTTTTTAAAATCAAAGTACGCAGTCACACTATTGTCAAACAGTATTATTTTTATGTAAATTTTACGGAACACCAACCTGTTTCAATTTCTCGAGCATAATCTGTTTTGTTGAAAGAGAAACCAATTTCAGTTCAGCGTTAATCCTTCGCTCTAAGATAGATGAGCGCTTACTATTCAATTCATCACTCTCTCTCACTCTCTGTCTGTATGCTGTCATTGTTTGTTGTTCAACACCCCTCCACAGACCCCGCGCTATTCCACTCTCAGCAGCTCGGATGTTGGAACGCCCCGTCGCGATGATTCTTCGTACTCGTACTCGAAGAGTACCGTGACCCGGTCGGAAACGTCCAGCGCCTCCGATCCGTACTCGTACCGGCCATCGACCTCGACCTCGAGCTACTCGTCCACGTCGGAGCGCAACAGCCGCGGAGGCCCTGGTGGATACTCGTACAATACCGAGCGCACCACTACCACTGGCGGTGGACCCGGTGGCTACAGCTACAGCTCGACCACTTCCGGCCGGCTGCCCCATGGCACCACCTTCCGTCACTACTCGTATCGCGTCTAAAATCAATCGATATTAGCCGAGCGGAAAACGCCTCGAGCGACGAACGCAGCCAAAATGCTGTCAAATTGAGCTAACCAACCTACTTTGATGT
Organism: Uranotaenia lowii; assembly: GCF_029784155.1. Lineage (NCBI taxonomy): Eukaryota > Metazoa > Arthropoda > Insecta > Diptera > Culicidae > Uranotaenia > Uranotaenia lowii. Next base: position 191,998,803 of record NC_073691.1, on the reverse strand, counting down.
TTTACTTCTGTCTATGTCAGAGTTGCCATCAACTTGTTATTTGTGGATACTAATCCTTTTTCATTAATTATATTTATTCAAAATATTTACACTGACCCAAACATACACATCACAAATGATAAAAAAAATCATGCATTCAAACAAGAAATTGGAACGAAGGTCTCTCTTGATCGTAAGATCGAAAAATTTACATAAAAATAGTTATAATCAAACAAAACTTGAACAAAAAACTCACAAAGTTAATTCAGTGAAAACGGGCGACATATATATTTTATTTCAATAAAACATGCAGCTACCAGAATTGATGTTTGTATCTGTTCTTTTGAATGAAACCTTCCATTTTAGAAGATAAGTTGATGGCGCCGACTCGATAGTATCGAGAAGTTTCTGAGGGAAGGGTAGGGTAGAATACAGGGCCCCACGAACTTAGTACGGTGGAATGCACAACAATATTTTCTCTGGAAGTTTGAAACGTGTTTTCATTAAATCATTATTTAAAAAACAAAAGCTTTATGCCACCCTCGCTAACACAAACACACAAACACTTACGCCAGTCCTTCTTTGCTATCTTGATTACATTTGAGATAAAACTCGGGTTCCACCCGACCACGTAGGTCTAGACGAGTTCACAGATGGCTACTTTTGTCACACACCAAGTCGACTTATGTGTAACTCGCCTTGACTTGCGGACTTGGGCAACTACTGTCAAAACCCAGTACCGATCTTCATCCGTCATTCCACTGTACTAATGTTTTGTTTCACGAACTGTTTGTGTCCTCTTGTCTTTCCGTGTGTGTGCGTGTCCTGTGTTTTTGTTTTTTCACTTGTCGGTGTCGGTGTTTGTGTGACCTGTCAAGAAACCTGAAAGGTGATCTAAGCGCGTGTTTCATTATTTCTTCCAAACAGACTCCTCTACGATATGGAATTCCACGAGTAAGTATCCGAAAACAGGAGGTGCGGTAGGGTTCCCCCGGGAAGGGAAATCCTTACCGTTGGCCGAGTTTGTGTCATTAACGTTTATTTATTTTGTTTCTAAACAATTGTGGATCGTCCTGAATTGCAACAAAAAAAAAAACCATCAACAAACAACTCGTTGAACACAATATCTACAATAAAACATTCAACTAGCTCGATACAATCACCACCACCACAACCACCTATCGTAACCCAATGCCATACGTAGCACATAAGCGCATAGTTCCGGTGACACGGTTTGCCACGTCTCCACCCCGAGTCATGGTATCCCCGGTGCGGGTGCTCGGGTCTCCCGTTCGCGTACTCGGCTCCTCGCCGGTCCGAGTCTACGGTTCGCCAGTCCGAGTCATAAGTTCCCCGATTCGAACCGTAGTTCGGGCCGTGCGGTCGCCAGTACGCATCATCAGCTCACCGGCACGCATCGTGACCATTCGGCCCTCCTATCTGCGTCCGTCGATCGTAAACAAAGAGTTCGATCGTATAGAGCGTAAATACCGTGCCAGTCCCGTAAGTAGCGCCCTCGAAGACTATTACAGCTCGCCATCATACTTGGTAAGCATCAGTGTGGAACACGGAACAGAACACACCCAGAAAAGAGTTAATATCTCCTTGAATACCCTGCTCCCTTCATTTCTTTATTGGATGGCACGCCGCTGGATTTTATCGTTAACTTTCTGGACGCTCGCTGACCCTATCAAGCTCTCTAGCAGATCAAAATTGAATTGTCTACATCCTTACAAACTTATTTCTCCGCGCAAGACGTTCGGCAAACATTCATTCAAAACGAATCCGCTAATCGATGACGTTGCGGACCCCATTTTGCAGCTACCATGTGATCTTCACGGTTTTCTCAGTTGACCTTGACCTAATTCAAAAGAACAAGAGTGTCCTGTCAGGTCTATTTTTGTTAAGAGAGTTAGCTCAAGGTTACAATAAAGACCACAACCAACAGTCAGCATTCTGAACATAAAACGAAATTTGCCATCAAGAATCAAACTTACGAGCTAACAAACACACAACGCACACATTACTGTGACCTTCAGACACTGTCTTTATTTGGCTATAGGACAATTTTGCTTGTTCGCTTGCCTGTCGCCAAATTCGTACCTCCACCTAACACCTGTTACTAAACCCAACGAAACACTTTCAAATGTTTACTAACACTTTTTGTGCCGATTGAATGAAACTCTCTATCAATCGGTAAACTTGCTCTCAGTTGGTTACGGTGATAAAGAAAACAGATATTGAAACTTCAATTTGGTTCAGTTTGCAAATTATGACAAAATTTGGACGTATATAGATAGGATTTAGAAAATGAAATCAGTGTTTACCTACGTAGTTGGTTTGCCTAGGCATACCCTGGGGAGGATTGTGAAAGAATCGACAAACTGATGGAAAAGTTTAAGCGTTTACAGTTTGGACTCAACAATGCCCCCGTCGCTTTTCAACGGGTGATGGTTTTTTGGATTAAATTTGGGCCCTATTACATAACTGTCAGAGCTGTTTCAACGGAATTGATTGGAAGATCTATTTAATGACTTGATCAAAGCTAGGGTTGATAGCAATTATTTGTCTTTCGAATCTTAACCAACTGATGATGTTTGTGGAAAACGAATAAGTACGGAACAAAAAGAATAAACAATTGTCTTACCTTCCGGCTGCGTTCAAACATCAACCTCGAACACAGGAATTTGAGGATGAGAAACGTGAAATTCGCAACTCGACCGCCATGCTGCTGCGTCAATTGAACGATCCAGTGCCACGCGTGATCCAGCCAACACCCCCACTGCCAGCGGCCGCCGCTGAGCCAAAGTAGGTTGAATCAAATTCCACTTTTTTCTGGGGAAACAAATTAATCAATCAATTGTTTGATTACTTTTCGAACCCAAAGCCTCAAGAAGTGGGTGTACGATCCGTTCAGTGCTCAGAACAAGTACAACAGCGACACCTACGTCAAGAGCACCATCACCGATCCGCTGCGCAGTGTTGCCAGGAACATCGAGGCCATGGCCAGATACCACTCGCCCGCTTCCCGTTACGTCGGTAAGTGTCATCGTAACGAGCCGATTCGCCTAAAAGATTTCGCGTTTATTTCTGTTCTTTATTTCTTTCTTAGTAGCCTTATCTGGCACTTGTACCGCTTTCAAGTTTCAGAGCACTTATTTACTTACTTATAGTTAGTTTATGGCGAGTTCCTTCTATCCATGCAAAGTCATTTCGTACCACATCCCGTAGAGCGTTGGCGAATATTCATCATCCCATACCTGTCATCAAAAAATCGTTGTAAAAAGCATTCTGTTTGATGAATTTAATTTCTATTTTTCGAAACTACGCGCTTGCCATTTCTGCTACCATAAACAAAACAAATCTAATCCGTAACTGCATCACCTGCTTTGGATGGCTTGAACAAACTCTTCTGCTACTTGCCTGTTTCAACCGCAACCGCAATCGAAAATCCGTAGAATACGTTCTGTTAGACGATGTTCTCTGGCGTTACACGTACTACGTCGATGAAAAGGGTTAGTATTGACATTCTGGTTTATCGTGTTAAGTTCGGTTTTGTGTTCAGATACGGTGCGCAAACACACAAACGTTCGATAGCACAGTGCTCCGTTTCGTGTTATTAGACTAGGAAAAGAATCGACCTTTTTTTTGTCTTCGGTCATTTGAACTCGATTGTTTGGGGTCCACAATCTGCCCAAAGGTACCTTCTTTCCATTGTGGATAATAATAAACTCTACCCTTACATCGCAAGCTGATTGGTATGTAGGTTAATAAAAAATTAAAGCGTATCACCCATCTATATACAAGCAAATATATGCCGAAAAATAATTTGTAATTAACCATTTTCCAAAATCGAATGCCAAAATAACTAAAGATGTATTTTATGAAATCACACCAAATAGAAAGCACATTGATTTGTTTATTTCTAAAATCGAAACTATCCGGATTTCTCTCCGCTTCAAAAAGGCAAAAATCACTTGGCCAGTGCACGCATTATCGGATCGGCGGCGTACCCGAAGTCGAAGCCCCGAATCTATAACTATGACACGGCCCGCGTTGGCAGGGAAGTCAATGTCATGTCCCACTATAAGTCAAACCGCACACAGGCCAAGACGGACGTTGAGGAAGGTAAGCACCAAAGAAACCAGCGCAGACAGGCCAAACAGGCAGAAAGACAGAAACCCATCTCCGAAACCACTACTGTTATTACCTCCTCACCAAAACCACAACCACCGACACCAACATCACCACCTCCACAGATAGAATCTAAGCAAATAGAAACCCCAGAAATACCGGAACTAGTTGAGGAATGTCAAAACTGACTTAGTCCACAGCTGAAATGAACAGAAACCCAGAACAGCAATAGAATAACGGATTTCTGACAACATTGAAGTTCAAAACACATTTCAAAACGTCAATCACTATGTACACAGAACATCAATTCGCAATCCGTCGAAGTAGGCTCTGCGAGGAGCTTGTTCGCCTAATACGCCTGATTCCCGCTCTCACACCAAACCTACCAACTACACGCTCATTAGATTTTCAAACCACAACAACAAAAAATGGATGATTTTCAGCTGACTTCTAGTGTTGCGCATCCAGAGTAGCTAACATGTATTGTTTTATCCTCGCCAAGTACGCAGCCATTGTTGCTATAGTTTTCTGCTGTTGGAATCCGCATGGCTGCATCATTCCGCCAACAAGTACCTTAACGCATCAGACAACCTCGGCACTGCGTTTTACTTTAAAAGCAAAACAAAAATCGCAGCGCTTTTTGTTTAGCAATACAGTAGTTGCGTTGACTATTTGCTAACCCCTTGTTTTATCTCCTCTGTTCGAAACATGTACAGTATTTTTTATCCTGGTTTCTTTCTTTCCCGTTGCACCCTCAGATCGTAGTTACTACCGTTACTACCGTTACCCATCAACCGTTTTAATAAGATTCTTCGCCTATCCCGTTACATCGTTTTTCACAACCTACCGCCGCGTGTAAATGTTCACCGAATCATATCTCTAGACGCCATCGTTACAGAATACACTAATCAATAGAACGCGTTAGTAGGTGTGTGTGTGTGAGTAGACATAAAGAAGAAACAGGCAGCAGACTCTAATTGATCATTTTCTGGGGTCAAACGAAACTCGAAATTTCGAAACGAACATCAACGAATATTTTTAAAATATGTTAACAACACTATATTTATCGTATGTTCATCTCCCAAATCTCGTTTGTTTGTAGTTATTGAATTAAATTTTATTATTTACCTTTTGCCTAACCAGTGGATACAAGAATAAAGCAATACCTTGAAAAGTACTACTTGAAGTACTCTTACAAAGTGCCCGACGAGTTCCGGGAGTTCCTTCACGAATAAACACCTGCTTTCGAGCCTAGCGCCCATCCTCGTAGCTTGCAAGAAGAAAGAGAGACGGTTTGAGTCCGTTCGGATTGAGAGAGAGGGAAGCATACCGGTAATTGTCAGAGGAACACTGTCTGATAACAATGTGTTACTAACAGCCGATACAGATTCTCGTTCAAAATTTTGTGATTAAAACAAACAAACTAAATAGACTACCTAGAAGGTCAATTTCGAAAATCATCCACGAAAAATTGGGACAGCTCACTTCGCCATCACACAGCACATCCACCAAGAGTTCATTGTTGTTTGATCAACTAAAACTTTGTCCGTCTCCTCTCACGTGGTCCCTCCAAAAACTACAAGCTCACAACGACATCGTCACCCGAATGAACCGCAAAAAGCAACAGCAAGCACAGAGAGCACTGATCTGGAACGCCAAGGAAGCCTTGGAAGATTACATGTAATGGTCCTTCTCAAAAAATTTGCCAACCTGGAAGGAATAAAACCGATACCGAATCGGTTATTGTTTCTAGGGGAGCAGTTTCTTATTTATTGTAGTTAGTCTCGCCCGTTTGACAACAGTCTGCCTCTCAACGAACGATTGCTGTCAATCGTTCGAGCTTTCTGCGAATTCAAATTTCGAGATGAAGTAGACACTGACGGTAATTTGTCTTCTATTTATCCAGCTTTAGCACGCTACCGAAAAAAACTACTACACTCAAGGCTCATAAGAAACGCAAAGCTCTCGAAGACGTTATTCGAGAACTGGCAGAATCGCAACCTCAAGTAAACACAGACAAGAACAACCACTAAAACAACAGAATTAGCAGAAGCCAACAATACCAACACAAGCAGATACGCTCATGTAATAATGGAACACGCTCATACTTAGTTTTTCTCTCAAGCTTTTCATCTCTACGCGAATATAGGCTGTGTTGTAACATCATAAATGCCTGAACAAAAATTCTCATTCATTTGCCAACTCTTCAGGCATTTTTGTTGAACATCAATCACTCGAAACGGACCATCACTTTTGTGTAATTGGCTGCGTTTGTGATTTTATTGTGTCTATTTCATTTCAAGGTCAATCGAACGGAAATTTGACGTATTTTAGCTGTTTGTTTATCAATAGGCACAGTACATACGTCTATTTCGGCCTCTCCAACCTAAAACAGTTCGAGCTGACTTGTTGTTTCCCATCTGTAATGATCACTTGAAATGTTTCGAAAACCTTTACAGATCTTGCTTTAACAATTTTCTTTAAAATTTTACGCTTCACAGTAAAAATTAAGAACAACTTATACCGGCAGCAGCTGTACCTTCCCCACACCAGAACCTATCACAACATGTGCAACCCGAACAAACGGAGCATGTACAATGGGAAGTTTGTCTGGTTGGATTACAAGAGCAACAGGGCTGCTTGTTAGGAAATATTATGAAAAAAGCACCACCGGGGGGAGCCGCTTTGGAAAACTGACTACAAAAAAAACCAAACAAATTTGCATCTTCGATGGTAAATCTGGAAACCGTTCTGTGTTTGTTGATATCCGGTGACACTTCGTTTTCTATGTCTCTACGTTCATTCGATCGTATCTCTCTGTGTTCACAACTTCATTCTATGTTCGTTCAGGTTGAAAAACTTGAAACTAAGTATCGTGTGGCTTAATTCGAATTTTCTTGGATTTGGACCAAAAAGTATCCCTTGAAAAAGACTTCAAACCAAATCGAAACATCAGATTCTCCATATCGGCCCTAATAAACAACTTAACGAAACAAAAATACGATTCACACTTGTTGCGTACTCATAGTTAATTTTTTCATTCAAAATCATGACAGTGACTAAAATGTCAACGAAATCCTTCAAATGAATCAGATCAAATTGAACGTATTGAATTATACACAAATTTTCTAATCAGTGGATCTACTTTTTTCCCCCATTTATCTTTTCTCTCTCTATCTATTTCACTCTCTTTCTCTGTCTTTTCCTTCCTCGCTAATATGTGTCTTGTGTTGTTCTAATTCCAGTTGGAACTGATACTAATGTTCAGAAATCGAATCTCGGGGACAAAAAGGGCATCTATAGCAGCGATGTTAATCTGGCCGCTTAAGTTGAATGTGAAAGCAAAATTCTCTTAAACCGATACAAACAAACAAAAACTAGGCGAAACTTACCCTATTAAATCTCAACACTCTCGCCAGTGCTCCTCAGGCTTAAAAACTTTCACAATATAATTTTGTCAAATAAAAGCAATCAGTTAAAATAACCATGATTGGAATATAAGTTTTCGATTCAGCCGCAAATTTTCAGTTGCCATTTTCTGCACGTTCCACACGTTGTTTGTAAACAAAATTAAAACTAAATTTGACTTTTTTTGGTTATGTTTTTGGCTTTTCTTTTGGCTGCGTACTGCCACGCAAGTAGCGTCACCAGCGATATTGAATTCCAAGCAACTTCCGAGATAGGCAGATCAAACTTTTATTTGTTGGTAAATTTCAGTTGCAAAGAAGAAATCAAATTAGAACTAACGGAATTAAAAACTTGAAATGCATTTTGCTGCCAAAACAATCTTAACATATCAAAGCGCAAAACCGAAACCAGTCTCCTGTTTACATGTACGTTTCGAGAGGGAAAACAAAAAATCCACCGGTTAAGATGTTTTCGAAGAAGGAAAACCTTCGGTTCTGTTCGTTTAGTGACAAGTAATTGTCTGTTAATTCTGCTAAGGATAATTTATCGTGCCTATACATTAGTTGTTTAATGTAAGTTAAGTTGAAGCTCACTAGCAGAGACTAGAAGATTTATTTAGTTTTTTTTGCGATCGTTCAACGATTATATGTATTTACACAGAAGATTGTTTATCTACAAAAATAAAGAATATAATCATCAAGAAATAGCGAGAAACATAACCTCTCACATTAAATGAGTGAGGAATTTTCCTCGAGTGGAAATGGATCGAAATATTATATTTACTTTGCTTATTTACGTTGATGTGTATTGAATCCAGAAAGGGAACATTTGTAAATAACATTCGAGAAGAAAATGATCAACAATAAAACAACCAACTATGAAAACGGTCTTTGAACTCTACGTTTCTTTCTTCAGTAACTCAAAATATGTGTCCATTGTGTTTACCGTGTACAGATTCTTAGTGAATGTTTCTTCTAGAGCATGCTAAACTGCCCAGCCCCTGGTTCTTTCTCTAGCTGTAGGTGTACAGTAACAATCGTAAGCAAGTAGTAAGGTGCTGTTGCAGTGCCATCTCTTTCTATCTCTCACATTATTCGAAGTAAAAAAAAAAGATTTTTTTCATATTACCTTAATGCGATCTCGATTCAAACATGTGCCTTCAATTCGCCGGGATACACTCCCTGATACAAACGATGAAATCAACTCCACAAACCAACCTCCTGTTTAACCACTATTAAAAGTAAGTAAACTTCCCAATTTCTCATGATTTCCGCTTCTAATTCAGCTCATAACTTTTTCTTATGATTTAACCATTTTTAAAACACTTACCCGATCACCCGCCCGATACATTTGACCGCACTGAATTTTGGAAGAAATAAATGGCGTCTGTTTTCAAAATGCAGTTTGAACTAAACAACAACAACAAAAAAAATACGATCAATGAAAACAGCCAGCGCTGGTTGTTGGAATTGGCTGCATACTTTTTATCTGGCGTGAAATTAGCTTATCGACAGTCCCAGAAGACACCAGGACTATATCTCGATTGATGCTCCATAGAATCACAATTTTTGTGGCAAACGCAAATATTTGATGCATTGCGTGAAAATCACCATATCACGAATCACAACTATTATCTCTCACACAACTCACGACATTCACCATTAAAAAAATAAGAATCGTATCTTTTCCGAACCGTGCATCCATGTTCATTGTTGCAAATCTCTTCTGTTTCTGCTTTTGGTTCACCATTGCACCAAACCACAGATCACCTCTTAGCCCCATCAATCCCATCTTTCCTAACCTTACATCTGTCTGCGTTCCACACAGTGAGATTAAATCCAGTCCGACCAACGCGCAAGTTCAACAACCCGAAGCTATACGACGACCCGACCGATCCCAAGCTGCAGGACAAGCGGGAAAAATGCGACAAGGTCGCGGAGCTGAACAAGCATCGGTTCGAACCGGTCAATCTGGAAAAAGAACGCCGTAAGATGCTCGAGGATGCCCAGAAGAAGGAGGAGGAATCGATCGCTCGGGAAAAGCAGCGTCAGGAGGAGAAGGCTCGCCAGGAAGAGGAAGCTCGCCTTGCTGCCGAAGAGGCCGAACGCAAACGCAAGGAGGAGGAACGGCTAGCCGAGGAAGCACGCATCGCCGAGGAGGCACGGCTTGCCGAGGAAGCGCGGCTAGCCGAGGAAGCCCGCCTGGAAGAGGAAGCCCGACAGGTGAGTTGAGACGCCTTGGAAAGTAGCGGGGGCTAATATTCAACCGAACGGCATACGGGTAAATTTGAAAAGCATCTGGTTTCTTTTTTGAATCCTCGGCAATTAAGATGTTCTTCAGAGAAAAATACACGTTGAAAATTGACATTTGATATAAAATCGTGGGTTCCTTAGAGCAAGTTTACTGTTATTCGGAAAAAGTGGTAGAAATTTTGTCACTTTTTGCACATTTTGAAAATTTCGCCATGCAAAAACATTTTCAAGATCTGTGGCCTTCATGATTTTTAACAACACGTGTTGTACTTTCGCATACTGTGATATAAAAATAGCAATATTTCTATCACATACGGCTGAAATAGGAAAGTGCTGTAAAAAAATACAACGCCCAAAGATCTTGAAAACATTTTTGTATGGTAAAATTTTTAAAATTTCTACCACTTCTCCCCAACACCAGTGAACTTGCTCTTACGGTTTTTCTCTGTTTTATTATTTCCTCGACAGGCTGCAGAGAAAAAGAAGAAGGCTGCCGAGAAGAAGAAAAAGGCCGAGGAGGAGAAACGCAAACAGGAAGAGGAGGAACGCAAACGCAAGGAGGAAGAAGAACGCCAACGGTAAGTTCTGCAAACATAGAGTACATTGTTTTCGTAAAGTAAACATTTGGAGACAGAGCAGTGGAATAAATTGTTAATAATTCACTGATTCACAGAAAAGCGGAGCAGGAACGCAAACGAAAGGCCGAAGAAGAAAAGAAACGGTACGATTGGCAAAGAGACGTTTCCAGCGTTCCCCAAATGTGAATTGGCGATAGGAGTCCGTCGTTTTGCATGGGGATAGCTGGATTCTGATTTTCTAAAACTTTGGTTTCGTTTTCACTCTCACGCACAAGAAACTGTGTGAATACGATCCTCCATGTTATGTGTCAGTTACCGTCCTGTGCAGTCGTCAAAAATTGGGTTTCAAACTGTGTTCGTCTTGCTTACGATTTAAATTAATACCTTGAAATGTGTGATTTTCCGCGAATTTAAAGCAATACTTAATATTCACGGAAAATTGAAAAGGAATAATCTTATGTCATTTTAATAAAGATTTTAACCTTTCCAGATTGGAGGAAGAGGAGCGCAAACGAAAGGAAGAGGAGGAAAAGAAGAGGTAAGAATTTAGAAAATTGAGTAGGATATATAGTATGAAATAATCATGTTTTCCAATTTGATAGGTTGGAAGAGGAAGAGCGTAAACGAAAGGAAGAGGAAGAAAAGAAGCGGTATGTCTTTTTTGCCTAATTTTTAGTGAACATGGTTTTTGGCTGAATTGAATTCTGTACTCGAAAAACAATTGACGATAATGTGGGAAAAAACCCATTTAAATGCGAAACAACCTTGATATGAATTTCAAAGGTTAAAAAAATTGCACCACACTACTTTGACCCGAATGACAATTGTGAAAGAGTCTTCAACCCTTTAACGATCTTGAGTGTCAATATGACACTATTGCTTTGGCGGCTTGAGGGACCCTCAATGAATTATTGATATCTTAAATTTTTCACCATTTCTTTTGTGGGCGCACCTTGAAAGCCCAGGAAAATAAAACTCCCTAATCAGACCTTGAAAGTCAATTTGACACTCCTCGCTTAAAATCGCCTTATCTATCTTGTTTCTCAAGCAATTTTTACTTAAACTATAGTTTCGGAAACCTCGTAACGTAACTCAAATATGTTTCTCAGAGATTAATCAGATACAAGTTTGCACTGGATTTTAAGTATATTCACGCAAAATTTTTGCAGTAAACTAATACTCACCAGAAATCCAATTTTATACCAATTCTAGCGTAACATTTAAAAAGGGCGAAACTAGCAGTAAGCTCGAAACGAGAGAAACGCGTTTGAAAATTCGGAACACCTATTCAAATCCTATTTGTAAAATCGACCACTTTTTGTTCAACAAAATCAAAAAATGTGCATTATATTCTCTTATTGTTCGATGGTTATCAAAAACTTTAACTTTTTTCACGTGATTTCAGAGATTTTCGAGTTTCGCCCTATTATTGTTTTCGATTTCAGTTACGTCTGCAAGTTTCGCCCAATTGATCGGCCGTTTTTGTTTTGGTTTTGAAGTTACGCCAAATCATCCTACACGCAAAAACTAATTAGGCCGTTTTGTCACACACGGTCAACTCAGTTACGCCTTTTGGCTCTACACGAATAGAAAAATTCACTCCATTTTTAATAGGCGTAACTTCACGTTCCAACGAAAATGCATCAACAGGAAGTTTCGCCCAATTGAATTTTATCAATTTTTTGAAAGTTCTAAGTAATTTTAAGATGAAACCGCGTTTGATAGGATGCATCCGGAATGACCGTTAACTCGATTTGTTTACATTTGGCAGTTTCGCCCTTTTTAAATGTTACGCTAGAATTCTAGTGGTATAATGACACAAAAATATGATAAATAAAAAACTAAAAGTAAATCCAGACAATTTTCGCGAAAGCTTGCGATTTTGCCTGTGTTCGCTTGCCCGTCGGCATTGAAATTAGAAAAAGTGAGGCTCAGCGTTTTTGGCGAAGATAGAAAGGAGTGTAGGCAACGTTCAAATCCAAAGTTTTCAACTGGTACGAACTACTTTTTGATTTAGAATTGAATTGATTTAGAAAATATTTAAAAAAAAATATTGTGGAGATCTTGCTTGAATATTCTCCAAATCCAATGCAAAGTTGAATTTAAGTGCAAAAAAAATATTAGAAATTGCTAGTTGACAAAAAGTTCCAAAACCAGCTGCATTTGAAAATTCGTCAAAATTCCTGTGTTTCGTATTTTGACAACCCTAAAAATGAATAAATGTGCCAAATTACGTCAACTATTCAATTCTCTTTTCAAAATTTATCTGGTGTTAAACAATTTTGACGGTTCTTTGATTTCAAAGTACCTAGTCAACTTATTCCCTCCCATAATTAGTTTAAGTGCAGTGACAGAGGTTCATTCCCAAAGTTCATCCGGAGTTACGTTTCTTACCTAAAGCGACTTCTGAAATCGAGTGACTCGGGTGACTCGATTATAAAAAAATACACTATAAACGAGTTTCTGTCAAAAAATGATAGAATATTACCCACATTTTCAAACGTCTAAATTTTATCCCTCAGTTTCAATTGTTTTCGAGTACAGTGTTCATTATTAAATGGTCTTTTTTAAAAAATAATTCTTCCTCATATTGATACAATTTCTACCCCCTTCTACAGATTGGAGGAAGAGCGCCTGGCTGAGGAGGCCCGTTTGGCGGAGGAGGCTCGCCTGGCCGACGAAGCCCGCCAGGCCGAGGAGAAAAAGCGCAATGAGGAAGAGGGTACGCGCATCACCGAGGCGCAGAAGATCCGCGAAGACGAACTGGCTCGGTTGAACGAACTGGAGAAGCAAGCCATCGAAGAGAACAACGAGGAGTTGTTCCGCGAGATTGCGGAACTGAAGCGCATCGCCGAATCGGACGAGGAACTGTTGAAGCGACAGGCCGCCAAGCTGGAAGAAGGGGCCCCCGAGGCTGCCCCAGCTGAACCAGCCGCCGTTGAAGAACAAGCCGCTGCTCCAGCGGTTGAAGAGCCTGTAGCCGCCCCTGCCGAAGAACCAGCAGCCGAAGTTGTTGCCGAAGAGAGCAAGACTGAGGAGAGTCCTGCTTCCGAACAGTAAACTCTAACCAATAAAAAACAAGTATTCGTTTAAGATCGTTAGAGTTAATCGATGTGTTCAAGAAGCTGTCAATGAGAGTTGTTAATTTGTTATTGTTATACACATTACATATACTACAGGATCCAATGGAAATTATAATTCGATTTATGCTGTTGAAAGACACAAACGATATATTGGAATCGAACGCCGACTAAACTAAGAGTGTGTGCAATTTGGAACCGCTACCTTAGTAACTCTAGACATTCGTAAGAATCCGCGAAGAAAGCGTGTGCGGTTGGCCGGCGAGATCTCGGCAGTACGACACATCACTAAGGGTATAGACTTGGGCGTCTATATGAATGACCTTCGGTAGATCGTACGGAGAATCCGAGAGCTCGGAAGCGGCAAACGGCCTCAACCCGGTGCTTCTTATTGTATTCTTCTCTAGTGCATTTCTCTATCTCGCTATAACTCGAACTCCCTAGCTGAAAGCTTCCTGCGAAAAAAAAACTAAAAACTAGTAACAACAGCGGTTGTTCTATCGGTAGGATTTATTACTTTTAATTTTACGAGTTAATTAGATACAAAGAACAACAACGTCTGTTAAGTTTGTAAATTAAAAATAAAATCTCAATAAACGAACCTTAAAATTAGGTGGTTTTATTACTGTTTTTACAAATTCGCCTCAATGTCGATTCCCATCGGAGGGATGAAGGAGAATGGCTGTTTCAACTGAACTTTATCAAAATCTACATCCTCAATGTGCTTTACCTGTGCTAGTTTCTCTTCCAGTAGATCGCAGGATTTGTCCAGCAGGGGTGCCCATTTGGGCGGGGGTAGTTTGAAGTCTTCTTCCGGTGGCATGACGTGAAATTTGATGTCCGGTCCCAGCAGCAGAGAAACTTCGTCGAACATGTCCATCAGGGCCGTGGCTCCTTCGACCAATTCGGAAACGGCTCGTCTCTGCGTATCACTCCAGGTAACGGTTTTCTTGTTTGGTCGATGTTTGCGTGGAGGAATCGGAGAAAGGCGCATATTCGCGATGCGTCTTCCCAGTATCAGATCTTTGAAATCATTCCACGGCCGATCGATGTCTCCAACGGAACGTCTCGGTAGTTCTCGGCCAATGTAGTTCTCACATTCCTCATCGGAGAAGTCCAGATTCTGCCAAGCGTTGAATGCCGGTGGTTCCAGGAGTCGTCCTTTGTGCGTCGTTGGCTCCTGGGAAGAAGCTGCCAACAAGTCGGGTGTGTTTTGCTCTTTTGGACTATTCGTTACGCTTGGAGCATCCAAGCTTGGATCCCTTCCATCTTCGCACTTCTGATCGAGCTCCGGAAACATTTGCTTGATTTTAGCGTCGATTTGCATCAACTCCCCGAAACTGGTGGTTTCTGGTTGATTCACCTGCAGCTCTGAATCCACCTCAAGAAACTTCCCGAACGAGACACTGCTTCGGGGAAGTTCTGTTTGCGTAGCAACCTCCATCACTGGAACACCATCTGTCATCTGCGCCACGGAATGGGACATGATCACTAGAAAATAGAAAAATGTAAGCCATAGCCTTCTTTGATCTTATAAACACCTCGAACCGACATTTCCCAACCTCTCGGACCAGAACTTGTCCATCTGTTAAAATCGCCTCGTCCACCATCGGGATCAAATCGGTCGGCCTATCGGTGGACATTTCCTTCATCAGCTTGGTATGGATCGGATCCGTTTGGACGGACGCGTTCACGCGGCGCAACCTTCTGCAACAAATGGGAAATTGTAACTGCAAGCGTATCAACCTTTAACAACAGTCAACATTTTCTGAGGGCGGCGGCGTGCGTGCGTGAATAGTTTCTGCGCGTATGTTTCACTTCCATGCGATTCGACGTTCGCCTGCAGGCACAGCGCCATGCGCAAGCTATTTTTAAACTCCTCGGCCAAAATCGGGAAGCGCATAGAACTGCAATGCTTCCAACCTCTCAGATGGAGATGTTCACAGTCATAATAAATTTAAAAAAACGAACAAAACAATAAAACCTCAAATTTAGATCTAGAACCGATATTAATATCTAAAATTTTGATTCAAGTTTCTTTTAAAACGATTCCTCATTCGTGGTTTTCATTTCTATTTTACACAGTTACCTGGACATGTCCAAAATTCTCGCTCGCAAATCGGTCTTTTTCGCGGCACCAGCCTTCAGGGTGACACTTGCCGGACGCCATGGGGGCCGTTCCTTTGGTTCTTCCTTCGGCACTTTCTTCGCCGTTTTCCCTCCAGCCGATCTGAGGCAGGAATAATCGATTGGTTAATTCCTCTAAATCAACGAATGAATGAACGAACACGATATACCTGCTAGTGGAGGTCGTCGGGGAATTAGCTTTCATGGAGCTGGCCACCGATGCCGCAATTGATTCGTCGCTAACGCTCAGAGATTCGCTGGCCGTGTCCGAGGACGGTGATTTGCTCATTTTGCTCATCCGATTGTCCGGAGTGAACTGGCCTTACGAAAGTGTTTCTGCACCAGAATGTGTCCCTCTGTACCTAATTAGTGTTTAATCGATCGATTGCAATTTGTCTCAACTAGGCAAATATTGGCCATTGGAGTGGTGGGGCGGAAAAATAACAAACTTTCTGCTGCGGTGCGGAAAAGATTCGCCACACCGATACAACACCTAGTCCTAGTCTATCTAGCTACTGGTCGAGCATTATTGACAGTTGACTCTACGTTGCCTAGGCAAGGAACAAACTAGGAAGTAACAACCTTCGAACCTTTCTCACAGAACATATACCAAAAGGTAGACATGTGGTACCTGAATAAAGCATGGTGGCTCAGTACGGATTAGTTGGATTTTGCAATCGCACTTCCGAAGGGAAAATCAATAATTGTGGTTTCCCGAAGTTCAAACCACAATGTCTTTCCCTAGACCACCCATTGATAGTTTGTTTAGGTTTAAGTTTTTTTCGCTTGTTTTTTTAGTGAAATCATGGAGGTAAACTGCCCTTTTGTGTGCTGATTTATTTTATTTCCTTTAAATTCAATAAAAATTAATCACACTACAATTCAAATAAACTATCGATCGAACTATCGAATAATAATTTCGTCATTTGAGAAATTTCAATTTCCGAACTCATATGTTAACAATCGGCCCAACCACATTGTTTTGGTTCTGTTTTGATTCTTTACCAAGAAGCTTAGAAGAAAAGTGATGGCCAAGCACGTGTTTGAGTCGTGGCAGAAAAGTGCCAGTAAAACTATGAAGGGCTATCAATAAATTACGATAAGCAGAAAATGATGAAGCTTTATTTAGAAATGAGACAGTTACGAATGCGTGCATCTAAGGAACCATTCGTTTCATCAAAATAGTTTATATGGAAGAAATAAAGGCAATCTTATGATAATTCATAAAAAAATGAAAAAAAATTTGTAAGAAATATTTCTACTTTTTTGTGTATCTCCTATAGGCTGGCGCACACTTTTTTCAGTCATCTCATTTTTTCCCACTTATACTTCGTCGAATCTGTACTATCGGTGGCTGCATCCTCCTACTTAAATTTCCGCTACTGTTTGGCCCAATACTTCTGTTTTGAAAGAAACTGAGGACAATTTGGTGGGTTTAGCTGTTTCGATATTAACAAACATTGATCATTTTTGTGTCACTTAAAAATGATTTTACTGGTGTGCTGGGAAAATCAGCCAAAAACGAAGCAAAACTGATGTTGAGATTGCGAAAAACAAAAATTTTGAAAATTGTTGTTTTTTTTCACAGGAACAGAGTTTTGGCAAATCATCGTATTTTTAACAAAACAACCATCAAATACATACTTAAAGCTGTAAGGGATCTTGTCACGATCAGAAATGTTATAGGATTCAACCGCTGGAATTTGTTTTAAATGTGGTGTTTAATAAGTTTAGTATAGATTTCTTATAGTGTTTTCGTTTATTGGCAGTGGCAACCTAGTTACCCACGAGTTTTGCCCTAACTGCTGTTATTATGTTCGGTTATTAATTCAGAAGTCCACTAGTTTTGCCCGAGATTTGAACCTCAAGCAGGCGGTTGCACCCCGTAAAAGTTGTCAGTGTTGGGGGTAAGCATAAGGGTGAGTATAGCAACCATATATTTGCATCGTCCCGGGTAACGATTCTGTTTGTTTATTCAGAAAAAGTTTTTCCCCGCGCGAGTGGAGATAAACGAAAACGGCATTATAATCAATGACCTTGACTACTTGACTACTTTTAACACGTTCGTCGCCAAGAGCGGGTGACGCAAAATACGTCGAAATTTAAAAATTCTAAACACAAATTTGGAGAGATATTTTTTATTCAAAATTATCTCGTATTATAATAACCATATCCTTTACTGTTCTCTTGTTGAGGTTTTGGCTTTTTAAAGTTTGACATAATTTAAGTGGGTGACGAACATGTTAAAAACATTACATGACTTATAATATTTTCATGTAATATTCTAAAATTTTGATACACTGGCAAGCTTGGATAGGAAAAGATGATTTGAAGTACCTAATAGATTTTCCATTTTTTTCCACTTTTGAACCGGGGGACTGGCATACAAAATCTACATGAAACACGATGTAAGTCGACTTTTTTCTAGCGATTTTCATAGATATTGATCTACAACTAAATGTTGACAAACAAGGATGGCAATCACTAACGAGATTATCTGAATTTTATGTTTCATTATGGTAGAACGATGTCTACCTAATTAATAAATAATAATAAATAATAAAGAAACCGAATCTTATACACTTCGTTTGGAACTGCAAGATCAGTTTTGTTATTTTAAAACTTGCCTTAACTAATCAAAATAATTTATGATGGTAAGCTCGCAATGCACATCTTGGTCTAACAAATACTCAATTCCAAAAACTCAACCAAACCTTTTTTTTTTACTTGGAGTTCAAAAGTATGTTTTAAGTTTTGATTTCTTGGTGGGTAAATTTTTCCTAAATAAGTTTATGATATTTTCTTACATTGACTTCCCGAAGCTCCAAAAATCTACAGTGAACAATTTTGATCTCAATTAGGGACCTATTCGATGTTGTACGATTCAGAATCGATACATTTGTAGAGTGTCCATTCCGAGAATTGCCGACCGGAAATTTCAAGGAATTCAAAAAAAAATTCGGGACTGCCCGAGTCCCGGAAACCGATGGACACATCCCGAACCCTTTAAATATAGCTAATCTTCCAAAAATTTACACCACCTTAATTAGAATTATGGATCTGACTCAGCAAGGATATATGGTTAAGAATTTTCTAAAAAATAATTGAAATTTTGAAGTCTTGAAAAAAAAACTGGATTTGCTCGTTCAAAAATGTAGTGCTGCAGCGATTCCGTAAAATCAACCTATTTAAAAAAAACACTACAGAAAGAATTGAAATGCTTTATTTTGCAAAACTTATCATTGATTGAACTATGATAAGGAGGGTGGCAACCAAATGGGTCATGTCGAATTTAGAAACCGACCGTAAACATTTTGTAAATTAGCTTAGCTTAGCTTAGCTTAGCTTGATTGACTACTCACATCCACCTTAAATCATTGAACCTGAAATGCAACATGAAAAATATTCTAAATCAATAGTTCTTTTTGACTTCGTCAAGCTTTAAATTAATTTTTTAACCGATAAAAAAACAAACGCATTTCAATTTCAATGATCGCAAGCGTGGCTCAGTAGAACGAATTCCACATCGCCAATGGTTGCTACTCCGTGATTGACCGAGGCCATCAATTTTGTCCAGAGGTCAAATGAATGGTATCTGGGATTGACAGCACATCCACAATGAACAAAACTTATGCTCTCTCTTTACACATCAATAACGGCGCCGGGCACGTCCTAGTAGTCAATGGATAGAAGGAAAATAGAGAAAATGGATTGAAAGAATAATAATTCACGCTTTAGGACCGAGGTCACCTCTGCATCCTAGCAAATCAATTTTTTGTGTGGATTGGGTAAAGGATATGATCAGGAAACACTTTTGACTAGTGTTATGCAATTTGGGTTAAAATCCTATTCTCCTAACCTCCTGTAATTTCGTATTGAAACTCTTCAATTCAGATGATATTTTAATAACTACCATCAAGTCACCATTTACCGCCCAGACCAGTGCTCAAAACTGTTGACATGCTTGGATGAAAGTGAAATAATTTTCCTTTCAATATCTACGTTTCACGTTTCCATAATTGCGCCCAATCAGTCAAAATAGTAATCTGTGACTGACTGTCGAAAAAAAGTCACTTCAATTTCTTTCTCGTGATTGTGAACTTTAGAAAAACTCAGTCATCTAAATTCGGAGATCATGATAGAGTTGAAATGGCAAACAAAGCATGATTTTTTTTTCTGGGATTTTAACGCCTGGGCGTTTTTAACCCCTACAAACATTGCGTGACGGGGATCTCCATAATTTTTCTTCCAGGATATATTCTTTTAAAAAAGTATAAAGCCGACCAATTAAAATCATCGTTTTAAGATAAGGTTGCCAGAATTTTTTCCACTCCCATCCGGGCCTAGCAATTCCGGGCATTTTTTCACAAAAACCTGGCAAAATCCGGGCATGGATTTCAATTTTTCAAATCTAAAAACCGGGCAAAAACCGGGCAAAATTTAGGTGTTTTTATATATAAAAGCAAAGAAAAAATGCAAAAAAAATGAAATTAATATTTTATTAACATAATTGAAGACTTCCACAAAGTTTTTGGAACACTTAAAAATTTAAAGGTTAATAAAAGTAAATTAGCGAAATTATTTGAAAAAACCGTTGAAAATTTCCATACCGTTAATTGATTTTGCTGAAACTTACTCAAAAACTTTGATTTTTTTTTGGTTTCTTTGTGAAAATTGTGAAAAAATCCGGGCAATAACCGGACTTTTTTCACGATATCCGGGCAACCGGGCCGGACCGGACTTTCTCGAAATTTTGCATAAAATATCCGGGCAAACCCGGATAAATCCGCGCAATCTGGCAAGCTTATTTTAAGAGGCATTTTATCATTCAGACACGCCTAACCGTGCAGGGGAAGGGAAGTCATGTAAAATTGATTTTGCAAATGTCCAGGCGGCATTGCTAAGAGTCCGGAAGATTTTTTTTAGTTGTCTGCTTGTATAGAATATACATCTATATATATAAAAATGAATGTTTGTCTGTCTGTCTGTTCCCTATAGACTCGGAAACTACTGAACCGATCATCGTCAAAATTGGCATCTGAGGGTTTTTGGGGCCGGCGGTGGTTTCTATGATAGTTACAACCCCATCCGACTTAAGGGAGGGGTGGCTCCCATACAAAATTTGTAGTTTTTCGAATCAAATTAAAGTCATGACATCCATTTTCTCGAGACTTTTTTCCATTTGACGGTTTGTTTTTCGTCTCCATGATCGAGGCGTCGCGACCCAACGTCGCGAGAGGATAGTAACCATGGCATAGCATACTGATCAGTGGGAATATTTTGGCGCGTATTTCTCAACCAAGCATATTTTCAATGCAAGGCGTGGCGATATGAAGCCTTGATGTGATTTTTTTTCTACTTGATTCCTAGCTCATTTGTACAGCACATGGTTATGAATGAAGCCTTTTTTTAGAGATTTTCTATTCTTTGAGGGGTTTGTTATTCGTATCTATGGTCGCAAGTGGATAGTAACCAAAGCATTGATCGCAGGAAAAATTTAACATTTAGGCGCCTGTTTCTCAACCAAGTACCTACCTATATTTTTTATGCACGTGGGGCGATATGCAACCTAGATGTGTTTTTTTCTTGCTTAATTGTACACAGCACGTGGAAATTAATGACGCCTAGACACGGATTGGTATTTTATCAATCGAATCAAAACCTATTGAAAGATTTGCCAAAATACTTCCATATTTAGTCCGTGTTAGTGTAGGTAGCATTTGTTGTCTAAAAATATAAATTAAGTTCTGATGCTAATGAAATAAAAGTATGACACTTTGCGGACCCATTTCGCCTACAAGGTTATTTTTGAATCATATTGATAACAGAAATATGAATAAGATGTTTTCTATAGAGGCAGATCGGAAACATTTTGTTGATCATGTTCTTATCTGAAGTTTTATCAAGCGCCATGTAATTCAAAGAAGATCAAAAAATCCGACCCGACGCATGAACTGATCAAGAGCCTTTTTTTCAATTAGATAAGATGGGACTGACGTGTGCATTAGACTGGCCCATAACAAAAAAAATCCTTATATTCCACGCGGCACCCCTTAGATTGGTGCCTTTAGGTGAAAAAATGACTTTCTGAAAGTTTCAGGTAATTTGGCAGAAGCACGAGCTGGCGCAAAGGACTTGAAATTTGTATGGAGATTTTCGGTAAAACGTATGAAAAATCGTCATACTTTCACTCTTTGTGTTCTAAAATATGTTTCCAGCATGCTAGAAAGCTCAGAATTTCAGGAATTGTAGTTCGAACAATGACAAACAAGTTTGTAGAAGATTGTGACGCGATACGAGTTGACTGAGATGAGTTATCCGCAATTGAATGTGTGATATTTTTTTCGCATTTTTTTTTATATATCGTGAACGGTGTATGGGCTAATATTCGCACTCACTTGATCGCATCGTCACGCAATGCAGAAGCTCATAGTTTATCTTTCAACTTTTTGCAAAGATGTTTGTTATAAAATAAGCTACAACTTTGCCGAGGACACAAACTTTCTATCTGATATTCTTATTGTGTGACAATGCGATCAAGTTAGTACTAATAATCCACCTATACACCGTTCACGATATATCGATGAAATGCGAAAAAGATCACACATTCAACTGCGTATAACTCATCACAGTCAACTCGTATCGCATCATAATCTTTTACAAACTTGTTTGTCATTGTTTGAACTACAATTCCTGAAATTCGGAGCATTCTAGCATACTGAAAACGTATTTTAGAATACACAGAGTGAAAGTATGTCGATTTTTCATACATTTTGCCGAAAATCTTCATACAAATTTCAAGTCCTTTGCGCCAGCTCGTGCTTCTGCCAAATTACCTGAAACTTTCAGAAAGTCATTTTTTCACCTAAAAGCACCAATCTAGGGGGTGCCGCGTTGAAAAGAATGTTGTAAAAATCATCCCATACAAATTTGGGCCAGTCTAGTGTGCATAAGTGAAAAGTATAAGTGAAATAAACTGATTTTTATTGACCAAAAGTGAGGGAATTCATTTTCCGAAAAAAATTTCATTCAAGGAACACTAGAGCATGTTCAAACGTTCCACTTTTCTCTGTTACTGTTCTCTGTTTTCTCTGTTACAATAAAAAAATATGTTTTCTTCTAGAAATTGTTACTTCGGCCCAAATACAGAACTGAAACGAATTTGGAAATGAAAATGGAAGCTTTTTATTTTAAATAATTCTTTAAAAAACATCGTACTTTTTGCTCACATACACAAAAGTGTTTTTATGTAACATGGCTGCATAAAAGAGACTTTTGATCCGCTTTTTTTTGAAAAGTGAGACTTTAGAACTGATATTCAACTGGAAGCGAAATTTATAGTATATGCTTACAGAGACGAACCAGCCCGAGGCTGAAAGTCTCTATAATAAAGAAAAAAAAAAGTATATGCTTAAAGTGTTAAAAACAATATTCCCTCCTGTCAACTTACACGGTGGGGGCAGGGCAAACGTCGAACTTTTGAGAAATTCATCTTCAAAATGATTTAAAATGTTGCAAAGACCAGAAGGGGTATTCCGAAAGTTGAAACTGAAGCGGATATTTAAAATTCTTAAATGTCTTTTTAAAGGAAGTCATTTGCTTTGAACAGCGTTCGTTTAAAGTGGAGTAACAAACATAAATTTATACTGTAGAAATACTGCAGATACATTAATGAAACTTGATAAAACAAATAAACAGACATACGTATTAAATCCATTTTAAAGCCATTACTCTGACGCATCTGAAAAGAAGCTGTGCATTTACACTTGCCCCTATATGCGGGACAAATGTTAACTTAGAAATTTGTTTTTGCCAACATTTTTAAATATTTGACTTTCAAAGAGAAAATAAAAAACGCTGAGAATTTTTTTATGATGCAACTGTTTTTTTTAAATATTTATATTTTTTGCTTTAATAAAGTAATTTAAAAAAGAAATTCGCACTGTATAAAATCGATTATTTTCATACTGTTTGGGAAAACTTCAAGCTATAATGTCTCATATCCACGAATTTGGCATATAGCGAAATATTTTTTTAACATTATTTTGGTGTAAAACGGATAGATATTCAAACTGCTTCGAAGAGCGAGGATGGTGAACAAAGCTGTTTGAAAATGGTTATTATAAATCCTTTTCGTCGATTTTTTTTTTCAAATTCCTATAGATTATTTTTTCAACTCCGATAAATACACCATCTAAAACTTATCAGGAGCTGGAAGTGATCATAATAAAGGATATTTGGAATATATTCAAAAAACTTTCTCGATTCACGCTACTGATCGATTTTCCAAATTCTATCTCCATAAAGTACAATATGCAATAAATTCCAATATGCGAATCTTTTTCTTTCAATTAGAAATTTATGTAATAACTCAAGCCGGGTAAATCACCCTACCTTCTGAAAGCAGTAGTGGGGGACAAAATTGGAAAAGATGGGGGAGCTCCCATGTAAGTTCAAAATAAAGAGCTTTTCAAAAAGGGACCATATTTTATAAGAGGGTATTTTTGCGTACGGATATTTGACATAACTCAAAAAAGATGTTGCAAATGTTTTCATGGATGTTCGAAGCTTCCCACTTTGGGAAAAAGGTGGAAAATCCATAAATATTGACATTATTAAAGTCATTATGAAGCTTTAAAAACAGAATACAAATTTCCGATCTTGAAAAACAAATTAAGAGATCAAGCTTCAGTAAATAATATATACCATCTTTGAATTGCAATTTGTAACTCCAGCTGCAGCTTTCATTTCAAAGTTGTTGGTTCTGAACTATGGTGAGGTTTGATTTAAAAAATCTAAATTTGAATTAATTTTTACAAATTACACTTATTTTTGGAAGGTGTAGCAAAGCACACCGGGTCAGCTAGTCCAATCATAAAAACTCCAATTGACATGATTGAATGTTTGTTGACTGTCATGAATTTTTGGATTGAATGACTGTGGAGTGAATGACGAAAGAAAAAAATGTATTCACTGTCATGATGAAGTTCTTCTATGCTACTTTGATTTTATTTCATCGTCTTTCGAAACACGTGGGGATGAAATTTATTTTCTCTCATTCATGCCCTACTGTGGTCAACGAAAATGATTTCTTCGAGCTCTGGCCCAGACACCATTTACCGCCCAAAATCACCCTTTTGTGTGTATTTGAAAAAAACTGGGATGTTTTCACACAAGTTGTAAATCAAACTTTCGAAAAATTAGTAATTTATTCTAATACAACATGCAGTTTTGGAATAATTAAGTCCATCTAGCTAAATAGTCTACATATAGTTAAAAGCAATTGATAAGACGTATTTTTCATTGTTGAGCTTGACACACATGTTTAGGATATTTTTAAGATCGTTCAAAAACTCTAGATATAAGCAGATTCAATACCGGCTGCATCTTGTGACCATTGTTTCTCCACTGCATTTACTGAACACATCATAAAAATAGAACTAGAGCTATCGAAATTTTTAACGCCTCAGATCTTCAGTTATTACAATCATGTACTTCTTAAAAATTTAAAATTAAAAAAAAAGCAACATGATGTATTCCACAAAATATTAATTGAACACATCTTTGAATTGAGAATGAATTTATACGGGAGTCGAACTGCTTAATGCAATTTTTACGCTAGGCTACATTTTCAAAACAGAATTGTGTAAATATTTTCTGAGAAGTGCATTCTAAAATTCACAGATATTTTTCCCCTTTCAAATTTATAAATTGTTCACTGTCTTAAAAATATGAAATAATTAAAAATAAGTGAGGTACTTAGCTTTAACCATTTTGCAGAGACCCGAGTTTTAACGGTAATTTTCAGGATATCCGGAAGTTTTGTTACACCTAGCGTAGCGGTCCACAGCATTCAATGAAAATGATCCTGGTTTAGAGCTTCAGAAACAACCCGGCAACACCACTTCCAAATCCGACTGCATTCCCTGTTGCAGCTACCAACTTCACCAAAACTTCGAAAAATTTCCATTTTTCGGAACAACTTTAAAAAATTTCTACGAGAGCAAAATTTAATTTGTCTTGACAAACCAGTCGATTGCTTCGATCCCAAAACCGACCGTAAACATTTTGTAGATTGGACCGAAAAACTGACCTGTGCAAAATTTCAATTCGATCGCATTTGCGTTATCCTTTTTTCAACTTCAAAAATCAACAAAGGAGGAATCAAGGGAAATCGAAAAATCGAAATTTTAATTTTGATGCAAAGACTTAATAATCTATAAAACGTTGAAATCTGGTGTTAGCTTAAACACAGTTTTTTATCAAAAATCGACTCGAGAATTTAAAAAAATCACCAAAGGAAGTTCGAAAAAAACCAAATTTTAACTTTGGTGCCAAATGACTTAGAAATGCATGAAACGTTGATATATGTTATCTAAAAAAAATTTTAGATTAATTAAAATTCCACTTTCTGGGTCGAGTTTCCGAAATACGGCCAGTTTTCTGAAAAAGTCTCAGAAAATCGATTTTTGTCCAAAAATTTCTAATTCATTTGACATCAAAATTTCAATTTCAATAGAGTTGAAAAATGGTTTTAATTGCTTATTGAATCTTAAAAGCATTAAAATAGTTTAAAATGCTTTAAAAAAATGCTTTAAAATTAAAAAAAAAATCAAATATACTATACATGGTTTCGTAAGCATAAGAAGGTAAAATCTTATTTTTTAATTTTCCTGGAATCCCGGTATAAATTTTATCGGATTAACAGATTCCCGGGTTGGAGAAAACGGTTGAAAAATTGTACACTAGACATTTGCTATTGCCTTTGTACATGATTTTTGTTTGAAAAATTATCATCCGATTTTTATGATTATGTTTAAGAAAGTATATTTAATTCTGAACAGCCTACGTTTTAAATAAATCAAATTGAGAGGTTTTGCTTCAGAACATTGAATGTGAAGATTTTTTGTGTTTTGATTTGATGTTTTATACATTGACTATGAAGTTTGAATTTGAAAAAATAAACTTAGCAACATAATTTTAGGAATTTCAGATTTAATAAATAGCAGAAGCTAAAAAGAATATGATAATAAAACGATATCTGAACAGCAAAATAAGGAACAAGAAAAATCCAAAAATTCAAATCCGTTAAAAACTAATAAATGAAATTTAAAAAAATCTTTCTAAATTCATTAGAAAACGAAAAGGGGAACGAAATCAGGAAAATGAACAGAAGAAATAAAAAATAAAATATCATTTTTGTCATTTTTGTCATTTTTGTCATTTTTGTCATTTTTGTCATTTTTGTCATTTTTGTCATTTTTGTCATTTTTGTCATTTTTGTCATTTTTGTCATTTTTGTCATTTTTGTCATTTTTGTCATTTTTGTCATTTTTGTCATTTTTGTCATTTTTGTCATTTTTGTCATTTTTGTCATTTTTGTCATTTTTGTCATTTTTGTCATTTTTGTCATTTTTGTCATTTTTGTCATTTTTGTCATTTTTGTCATTTTTGTCATTTTTGTCATTTTTGTCATTTTTTGTCATTTTTGTCATTTTTGTCATTTTTGTCATTTTTGTCATTTTTGTCATTTTTGTCATTTTTGTCATTTTTGTCATTTTTGTCATTTTTGTCATTTTTGTCATTTTTGTCATTTTTGTCATTTTTGTCATTTTTGTCATTTTTGTCATTTTTGTCATTTTTGTCATTTTTGTCATTTTTGTCATTTTTGTCATTTTTGTCATTTTTGTCATTTTTGTCATTTTTGTCATTTTTGTCATTTTTGTCATTTTTGTCATTTTTGTCATTTTTGTCATTTTTGTCATTTTTGTCATTTTTGTCATTTTTGTCATTTTTGTCATTTTTGTCATTTTTGTCATTTTTGTCATTTTTGTCATTTTTGTCATTTTTGTCATTTTTGTCATTTTTGTCATTTTTGTCATTTTTGTCATTTTTGTCATTTTTGTCATTTTTGTCATTTTTGTCATTTTTGTCATTTTTGTCATTTTTGTCATTTTTGTCATTTTTGTCATTTTTGTCATTTTTGTCATTTTTGTCATTTTTGTCATTTTTGTCATTTTTGTCATTTTTGTCATTTTTGTCATTTTTGTCATTTTTGTCATTTTTGTCATTTTTGTCATTTTTGTCATTTTTTGTCATTTTTGTCATTTTTGTCATTTTTGTCATTTTTGTCATTTTTGTCATTTTTGTCATTTTTGTCATTTTTGTCATTTTTGTCATTTTTGTCATTTTTGTCATTTTTGTCATTTTTGTCATTTTTGTCATTTTTGTCATTTTTGTCATTTTTGTCATTTTTGTCATTTTTGTCATTTTTGTCATTTTTGTCATTTTTGTCATTTTTGTCATTTTTGTCATTTTTGTCATTTTTGTCATTTTTGTCATTTTTGTCATTTTTGTCATTTTTGTCATTTTTGTCATTTTTGTCATTTTTGTCATTTTTGTCATTTTTGTCATTTTTGTCATTTTTGTCATTTTTGGAATTTTTGTCATTTTTGTCATTTTTGTCATTTTTGTCATTTTTGTCATTTTGTCATTTTTGTCATTTTTGTCATTTTTGTTTGTTTGTCAGTTAGATATTTACTAAAGAGATAATCTGGATCTTGAACCATATGGGATTTTTATTCAGAAATATTTATTTTGACGTAATTGGTAATTGCTGAATACACACTTTGAATATCAGCATTGTCAGGTAGAGTCTAGACTGTTTAGAGTGCTATCAACGAATAGTTCAGGTCGTCTGGTTTATCAAGTGTCGAAGATCCGTTCCGCTTAACTACTTAATTTTGAACCTTCTCCGGCAGCAAATCCCATGCGTAATTTACTTCACAGTAGATAGGTTCACTGTTTCTACTATGATAATTAACTCGTGTTACTTAAGCCAATTTTGAACCTTCCAAACCTTTCAGCTGGGAAAGAATGACTCATTGTGTGTGCTTAAATTTCCAACGCCTCAGAGCATTTTGTGTGTTCTCTGGAGCTCAACTCCACCAAAACGATGCGCTGAACTTGAACGGCTCAAACGTACGGTTTGGGGAATACCCTCAGACAGAATTGATGAACACTCTCGCTCGACGACGATTTGTTGGGAAAAGATTGTTTACTCCCAGTTTACTGTTCGCTCAGTTGTTGGAGCTCTACTAGACTGGTTCACAGAAGTTGTTGTGAAATGATTTTGAACTTAGTGTTAACAATCAAAAATTAAATAATGTCGAAATTTCTGTTACAAAAACAAGCCTGTTTGTTCCATTTTGAGGTCGGTTTGTTAGTTTTTCTGTCTCTGAAATCTTACTGTGATAACATTTCTAACACTGGTTTTCATATGATGACATTTTTCGATAATTTTGCTATAAATTATACTGGGAAAGTCATCCGATATGTAGGTAATTGGAGCTGTAACGCTTATTTTTTAATTATACTTCATCTCATCTACGCTTCCTAAACCAATCCGTCTTTTCCACCGGAAGGCCAAATCACAACAAGCAATCAGCAGCAGCGGCAGTCTTGAAAAATCTGTCTTCTTCCACCAGGAGGCCAAATCAAAACAAACAATCAGATGCAGCAGCCTTTAAAATTTGTGCTTCCTAAGCCAATTCCGTCTCTATCAACTTTAAAGCCGAATCAAATCAAACAATCAACAGAAGTGGTCCTGGAATCTGCACTTCCTAAGCCAATCCGTCTTTTAAGTCGATAGTCCGGATCGTTTTTAAGCTTCATGCACGGTTGTAGACGATATTCCTAACTTATTGGCGACATCTCGAACGGAGAGATTGGAGTTTAGCTTGAAAGTGCTAGCCACTCTTCTGTTCGTCACTGCGGCTCCCGGCATCCTAGTTGTCGACAAACTTTCCCCGAACACTTTTATTACTTCGCTGACGGTTGATTTGGTCAGATTCAACAATTTTGATATTTCTGCGTGCGTGTAGTTTGGATTTTCATGACGCATGTACAAAATTTTGCTTGGACGTTATTTTGATAACTAAAGATCTAATTTCAAAGTATAAATAGAAGCATCATTCATTCACCTACAGAATGAGGGGTGTTCAGGTTTTTTTTTTGAATGATTAGAAAAAATACTGCGAATTTCAGTTGACCACTTTTTAATACGAATACCTTTTGTGCCACAACTTCGATAAAATTTTAAATTGAGTTATTTGGATGGTCAAGAAATAGAAAATTAAAACTAGCTTTGAACTAGACAAAGGTTGGTTCGTAGTGTGCATTATAGATGGCGCCCATGGTGCCCAAAAATTTAAGTCGATGGATTTCTTAATTTGACACTATCTCGAAAACCACTTGACGGATCA
Source organism: Uranotaenia lowii (assembly GCF_029784155.1). Lineage (NCBI taxonomy): Eukaryota > Metazoa > Arthropoda > Insecta > Diptera > Culicidae > Uranotaenia > Uranotaenia lowii. The sequence goes on along the minus strand of NC_073691.1, from coordinate 191,968,981 downwards.
TTGCAAAAATTTGCACATGTTAGCATTACATTACTCGGTAGTTTCACTATAAATTTTATCAATTTCATTTTTTTCGTTTACAAAACAAATTGTTGCATTTTTTTGAAATTTGTATTGCAATCATTTAAAATTCCCGTAAACCTAGTCTCAATTTAAAAAAGAGAGCCATTTATTAAAATTGAATCTTCAATATGAACTTTTTTTTTAATTTTTCTCGTACATTTTAACGTTTGAACGATCCTTCGATGCAGTGAGTTGAAATAAATCTTAACAAATGACAGCCGAGAGCTGTCCGGATCATCTCACCTGTAGTATTTGGGTAGCAAGTTCAAGTTCCCACCGAACGACCGGCCATATCATACATTCAAATCAACGATCACATCGTAAACTCTCACTCCCGCCCGGGCTGCTCTGCGTTGAATTCGCTCGACTGGACACTGGACAGCATCTTGTTGCGGCAGTAATGAGCAGTTGAGTCGCGATCGCGAAGTTGAACAGAACTGATTGTGCTGTGATTTGTACTATAATATTGAGTGACGATCTGACGACATATTCCTATACCTAGAACTCGTAAAACATTATCTGCGGATTCCGGGAGTTTGTGTTGATCGTTGCCGTTGAATAAAGAAATTGCGATTTTCTTGTATTTCAAATGTTTACCGGGCGCCGCGATCGATAGTAATCTGGGATAAACCTACCTAATAATATAAAAAATACAATGAAACTCATCATTATCGGTGGGTTTCTGGCTTTAGCTACGCTGCTGTGGGTTGCCGATGCTCGTAAGTTTAGCGTTTTCCAAGTTCAGCAAGCACTAAGGATGGAAGATGCCGAGATGACGCATTTGCAAGATTTGTTGTTGTGTTTTTTTCCTGTTCTTCATGGCTGAAGGTTATCGGACCGGTATCACAACGGTTTTTGTCACACTCCAAACCGGTTCCTTCTAAAAACAAAATATGTTTCTTATGTTATCGAACCCATTTGGCAATGATATCTAAAATATCTCGGCCATTGTATTTGTGTGCTGAAGAACCGTAGCCTAAATCGTCTAACTTTTCATTGATTGTAGAGATATCAACCTGTCAAACGCCGGACGCCAAACCGGGTCGATGCGTGCTGCTGAAGGCCTGTGATGGGCTGTTTACATTGATCAAGAAAAAGCCACTGCTCCCGGAGGATCGGACCTATCTAAGTCGAAGCCAGTGTGGATGGTCCTACCAGGACAACCATCCGTTGGTGTGTTGCTCGGATTCGGTCGAAGCACCTCCACGGGCTTCCGAATCTCTGCTTCCGGAAGTCGGTGTTTGCGGTATTCAGACGAGTGATCGCATCGTGGGCGGAGTCAACACCAAAATTGATGAATTCCCGTGGCTCGCTCTGCTCAAGTACGCTAAGCGTGAGTACACAGAAACAACGACCGATCGAAAAGTTTACTAATCTATTAACACCTCTTTTCTACTTGGTCAATTCTCTGTCTGCGGTGATCGTACAGCGAACAATGTTTTCGGATTTCACTGCGGTGGAGTGCTGATCAACAACCGGTACGTGCTGACGGCTTCGCACTGTGTCAATGGAAAGGACATCCCGACCACCTGGAGTTTGTGAGTACATTTATTCAAGTTTGGATATAGATAACTAGTCAGATATTCTCAGGTTTCTCGAATACAAGAAACGACTTTCAACTTTTCGGGGAATTCCTGCCTGGGTATTCACATTTAGTATTCATACCGATGTTTCAGGGAAAAATTAATATTGATCTTTGTTCGGTTTGTCTCCTTCCACGACAAAATAGAGGCAAATTTTAGAAGCAATTATGTAGGTATCTAAAGGCTTATAATTCGATAAATGGGGATGAATAAAACATGACATAACAATTTTGGCATTTTTGGAACCTCAATAACATGAGATTCCAAAAATGACAAGCAAAATGTTTCGCTCTTAACTCAAAATTTCAAATCTAAATAAAATTTTGATGATCGCCTAAAATGATTCAAGGGTAACAATCTCGACTCAGAACTCAAGCCAAAATCTCGAAATCTTATTCCAGGTCCACAATTCTACAACAGTTTTTCAAAAAAAATTATGTTGATAGAAATTTAGTCCCGAATATCCAATTTCAATAAAATAAAACTAAGCTTGCCAGATTGCTTAGATATTGGCTGATTTTGTTCACTTAATTTGCAAAATCATACGAATAATTGAATTGATTCATTAGACATACTTAGAATTATGTATTTTGCGTCAAAATTTTTTTGAGTAAATTTCAAAGATTGAACGATTTTTTGGATATTTAAAATTTAATTTGAAATTAACTGATGTGTTTTGATAAAAAAAAAATAATGTAACGGCCCAAATGTTGGTGGAAAATATCTGGTAAGCTTAAGTTAGAATAGTTCTGAGTTTTGTGGTTCCAAATTTGCTCATAAACATTAAAATTCGATGTCTGGGATTTGATATCGGAATCTTTATCAGTTGATCCAAATACTGGTTTTGAAATTTAAAACCTCAACTAGATGCATTTTCCATATTCGAGCTCATCATTTCGGAATGTGAAAAAAAAACAATTGAAATTATTACAAAATTTCAACTTTTAATTTTTTTTGCAGAATTGGAACTTGAAAAAGTTTTATAATGGTTATCCAGAATTGAAAAATCCGAAGCAGTTTCATCATTCGCAATTTTTATTTAGATTTGCCTAAAATTCTTTTTTTTACAAATTTATTGGCTTTTCCTCTAATACATAATCAGCCAAGTGTTAACTTTTTCCTAGCTTTAAAATTACATATCTATTTCACTTTCTGATATAAAATTTGCAATAGCTTAATACACGTCTATATCTTTCTTTTTCAGTATAAGTTGAATATCTGGAACCATTCCTTTTCTGATTAAAATTCTCCAAACTGGTCCACGAAGGTTGTTGAAACGAATACAAGCAAAAATAATATGGTCTGGATCAGCTGTTGTTTCACCACAGATACATGCCGCAGTTGAGATGATGCCATTTCTATGGAGATGAGCAGGAAGCCTATAGTGATTGCTGATTAACTTGGACAGAATAATAATTTGTCCCCGGTTTATATCCAGACCATGAAACCATGGTCGCAGAGAAACGTTAACAATAATGCTCTTGCAAAATCGACCTTTTAAACCTGTGTCCCAACTCGCCTGCCAATTCTGTAATGCTGTTCCACGTATCGGAAAAGTAACATCCAACGATGTCAAAATATATTCGCCTGGGAATCCTTCATCACACGCACGTTTAGCCTCCTGATCTGCAAGCTGATTCATAGGAAAATCTCTATGATATGGAACCCATATAAGATGAATTTGATAGCCGAGGTTATGTGCTTCAGAAACTGCCTTTTTGATCTCATACCATGCGCATGGATTTTTTTGTTTGACACATAATTTTTGAAGACTCGTGAGGCTGCTGAAACTGTCTGTTAGGACAATGTATTGACCAATAGGAAGTTGCAGAATATTTGTTGTGGCATGTCTGATTGCTAAAAGTTCAGCCATATAAACTGATATGAAGTTTTCCAGTTTAATTATTTCCGTTGGAGCCCTGAAGTTGTTTACTACAGAATACCCTGTTCCATGCATGTCTTTGGAGCCATCCGTTGCTATGATGTACGTATCTGCATACTTTTCGGTTAGATAATTCGACACCACCTCAGCTGTAGATGAATCTTGGTTTTGAGCACACATTTGTTTCACAGATAAATCAATACATATTCTTGTTCTTGTCACTGCAGTGGGAAACTCATAGCACGGGAGATTGGTCAAAGTTTGCCTGAATGGTTCAAATTCGTTGAGTTTTTTAACAGCTCGTTGTATGGCTGTTTCTTCTAAGTCTTCATTAAGAACGGGAATCGCAAATTGTCGTAACATTTGGCTCGAGATATCCTTCTGTTTACAAAACGCGTAACGGTAATATTTCTTCTTTGATCCAATGGAATAAGCCCAGCCATAACTTCCAGAGAGCCTGTATGGGTGGTTTTGGTGGAGCCCAAACATATTCTGATGCAGGCCCATTGAATCCTGTCTTATATTATAGCATCTTTCTGTGGTAAATCTGCTAAGAATATAGACCCATATTCAATTATCGATCGTGCGCACGATTTGTATATACCCAACCCAGCATGGCTGTCAGGTGAGCTCCCCAGTATTGACCTGAAATACTTCGCAGAAAGTTAAGGAACGGAATAGTTCGTTTTTTAATATGATTGATGTGACTTGACCACGATAAATTTCGGGTAAGGTGCATGCCTAACAATTTCAAAGATCGCACGTACTCAAGTTCGTATCCATCAATTTCCAATCCAGGAAGTGTATCATGTTGCCTCTTGGAGATCAGCATACATTTACATTTGGTTGGTGAGAGCTGCAATCCAATTTCATAGATTTTCCGAGCTACAATTTCAAGTGCGTTTTGAAGTCTTTCGTGACTGCGTTGGATTTTTTTTTCTCGAACGGCTATGGTTGTATCATCGGCGTAATTTATCGTGATGACATCTTGAGGAATACTTTTTATCAACCCAACATTCGCTATGTTGAAATACAAAGGGCTGAGTGGAGATCCTTGTGGGAGTCCTCTCCAGGTGGTTCGCACTGTAGATCGTTGTCCGTTCGACAAACATAAAATCCTCTCTTCGAATAGATGAAAGATACTTTTGGTAAGACATTCTGGTACACACAGTGATCGGAGTTTTCGAACTAGAATGCTTATTTCCACGTTGTCATATGCTGCTTTGATATCCAGACTACAAATCATCACGTGCTCATTTCGTTTAACTGCGAGGGATGCTTCGTTTATTAGTGGAAATAATGCGTCCATTGTTCCACGACCTTTCCTGAGCCCATTGATTGCATCCGAGAAAATGTGGTTGCTCTCAATGTAATGTTCTAATCTATCTTTGATCAACATTTCATACACTTTACGGAAACAAGATGCAAGTGCAATGGGGCGAATTGAATCGACAGAGTTCGGTTCATGCCCCGCTTTTGGAATGGGTACAATTTTGAATGTTTTCCAGCTTTCGGGTATTTTTTCAGATTTAAATATTCTGCAGAAAATATCTTGCATATGTTTCAAAGCACTCGTCGGTAAATGGTTGATGACAGAATATGGAACTGCATCGATGCCAGGAGCTGAAACTTTTCCAGTCTTAAGCACCGCAAGAATATCCACTAATGAAAAAGTTTGCTGGTTTCGTTCACAACAAGAACAGTTAGCAAATTCTGGTGATGACTGATTGCGGCGCTAATTTATCAAGAAGTTGATTTGATACGTTATCCGGAATCCTCCGAGAAGAAGATGATCCACCTCGGCTTTTGAATCTTTTGGCAATTTTCCATAGAGTTCCAAGCGATGTGGAACTGTCACAACCGTCACAGGAATTTTGCCAGCTCTTTCGTTTCAGATGCCTAAAATTCTGAATTCAAATAAGTTATTTTTGTTTGAGGGTTTTGACACAAATTTTGCTTGTTGGTTCATAAATCAAAGAAATTATTATCTGGAACTTAGATTGAAAATTCCTTATCAGATTTGGAATTCAGATTTTGAGCTCAGCTTCAAAAGCTCAGCTTCATTGAGGATTATAAATGCAGGAGATCGCAGCTTCATAGTTTGGATTCTAGATTATAAATTAAAAGTTATTATTGATTCAGAGTCAGTTTGGAAACACAAATCAGCAGAAACCACAAATGTAAAATACAATGTGGATTTTGAAAATTTCGTTTTTTGAAAAAAAAAATAGATTTTAGTTTTTTTTACAGGATTCTAATTATAAAAAAAATATTCATGATTTTTTATTGGTCAAAGAACTTGCAATCTTCAAGCAAAAAAAAGGCTGTAATTATCTTATGTTTTTATATTGCAAATTAAAGACATACATACGTCGTCTTAGCCAATAAAGGGTTTACAGACTAAATAAATTATTGAAAACTGCTTAGTTATTCAAAAACAAAGTTTCAAACTAAAATTTTAAATTTTGATAGAGTTTACAAGAGTAGAAAATGAATCTGATTCGAACCGCAAACATGATCTCTTAATTTTATTTCTAATTTTTTAATAGAATAGAATTAGGATAGGCTATTTTAAGTACATACAACAAGTTTTTCTTTAAAATAGAAACTATTTATATTTACTCTATTGTGTTGTGAGCATACTTGGTTGAATGATTCAACTGAATCAAAGCAATCGAGAGATTCCTTTTAATTCAATCTCGGTACCGTATTTGAATTAAAACGAACCTTTCGATTACTTTGATTCATTATTTATTAATTAAAAAGTAAGACCTAATTTCGAAAGTTAGAAATATACGTAACTATTATTGTTATATAACTCAAAGCTGAACAACACATTTTTTACACTCTCTATGTATGGGTTTTTGAATCAAAACTGATATGAGAAAAATTTGTCACCCTACCACCCCCCCCGCTCCCCTCCCATCCATGAACCGGTTCTTCCTAAAGGGTCGGGAACATCCGGACAATTTTTTTGAAAACCTGAAAAAATCCAAACATTTGATTTCAAAATGATCAACTCTAAATCCGGGCAATATGCGGACAAATTTGGATAAAACCAAGGAATTTTGCAACAAAAATCAAGAAAAATAAAATGCCTGGAACCATGCTTTTTTTGATCGAAACTCATCTGGAGATTTAAATAATAATTGAGGCTTCAAAAATCCGTTTATGATCATTTTGATAAAATTTGATTAATTTTCTTGTTTGGATGCAAAAAAAACTATAATGTCTCAATTTTTGTTTTATTTGGCAAATAAAATGAATGAAGCCAGGAAAAATCCGGACTATTTTAAACGAAATCTGGGCCGGACCGGACTTTTGAATCTGGTCTTTTTAAATAAATGAGAAGAACAATGTATATCTAAATTCTAAACTTCTGATGAAATGGGTTAAAATTTATACATTCTGAGGCAAAATTTTGAAATCTGGTTTAGAAATTTCAATCTAAACACTTGAACTGGAATTAGTTCTTTATCTAAACTCTGGAAATCATTCCTCAATTCGAAATTCTGGATATTGAATATTAAAATTGAACTTGGATTCGGAATTTGGAATCGGATATATATAAATCTTACAGATTATTTGAAAATAATTTAAATTTGAGTTCTGAGTCTAAGTCTGAGGCTAAGAATCTGATTATCATTTCAAAATTGTAAGTCTGAACCGTAGAGAACCATGAATTCATATAAAAAATTGTGAATAAATATTATTTTTAACACGTGTAGTCTTCATACAAATATTCAATGAAACCGGAATCTGAATGTGATGTTCGAACTTTCTTTTAAGACCTGTAAAAACATTTAAGAATTTACTTTAAGTTATGGACTTAAATGCATAATTCAAAAATTGGAGATTTATTTATTTTTCTACCGGGAATAATTTATAGGTTATGTTTGGCTTTCGGTCAAGAACTACAACACTTTTTTGTGCTCTTCTTCCAACGTTTCGAATTTTTATTAATTCTTTGTCAAACAACTAAAATATAAATTCTTCCCTTACTCGATCATTAGTGCTAAAGTCAGAAGCAGAAGCGCTTCTAAAGCATTCACCGATTGTCGGTTTCTGGTAATAAAATTTTAAATTTGAAAATATCTCAGTTTGAAAGTGAGGAGGAAAGCGTACGACTTACGCGCCAAATAGTAATGGTTCGGTCGCGTCCGTAGCATACTTTATTCACTCAACTCACTGTTGTTTGAGTTTCTTCTTCATAGCCAGAAACCGGCGCCGGTGAGTACATGCAAGCTGTCTGAGAGAGTGTGTGGAACACTTCACCGTCAGATTATTTAACACACATGTTTTATGCGTTAAAGCTACATATTTTAGTTCCTTGAGAAAGAGTTAATAAAAATTCGAAACGTTGGATGAAGAGCACACAAAAGTGTTTTAATTCTTGACCAGAAGACCGAAGCCGAACATTACCTATAAAACTGGAGATAAAAATTCAAAATTTATTTGTGCAAACTTAGCACTGGAGTATAGAAAAAGATTTAAAATCAGTTTTTATTTTTGATAGTAGGCAAAGTCTGACAAATAATTTGAATTCAGGTCGCCAAAATCTGCTAAAATCAGTAACTAAAACATTGAAACATCTTTGCGTTTCTGAATTTGGAAAAAAATACATATATCGAAAAAAAAATGGAGTTGGGAGTGGAGGCATCCTTGAGAGTTGATTAGAGTCCTAGAAACAATTTTTCTTTTTCGTCATTTTTTTCCTCTAAACAAGTTAGTCGGGTTATTTTCATTTTATATTTATGCTCTACCTGGCATATCTTGAATACACATTTTTAAACTGTGAAAAATAGAAGTATTCTAACGTAAAGAGTGCTCGGTTCAAAAAGTGGTCAAATTAAATTCGCCGTATTGTTTCTAAAAATTCATATAAAATTCATATAAAAAACTTGAACACCTCTTATTTTGTAGGTGTAAGAGCAAGTTCACTGGTGTTGGGAAAAAGTGGTAGAAATTTTGACATTTTGAAAATTTTACCATGCAAAAATGTTTTCAAGATCTTGGGGCGTTGTATTTTTTTACAACACTGTTTCTATTTCAGCCGTATGTGATAGAAATATTGCTATTTTTGCATCACAGCATGCGACAATACAACACGTGTTGTAAAAAAACTTGACGGCCACAGATCTTGAAAATGTTTTACATAGCAAAATTTTCAAAATGTGCAGTAAGTGTCAAAATTTCTACCACTTTTTCCCAACACCAGTGAACTTGCTCTAAGTGTGTAGAATAATGCCTCTTTTTGGATTTTGACATTAGATCTTTAGTTATAAAAATGGCGTCCAAGTTAGAGGAGCTACGAATCAAAATTTTGTACATGCGTCGTGGAAATCTTAACTACACGCACGCAGAAAAAGCAAAAACGTTGGAGGTGGCCAAATCAACTGTCACCAAAATAGTAAAAGAGGTCAACCGGAATCTTAACTGAGAATTTGTTCCGTTTTTTATACATATTGAACTTCAAATAGAAAGATACTTGAATTTTTTAATTAACAAAAACTCGATTTTCACGTCAGACCACTTTTTTATCCGAAAATCCTTTATATGCGCGTATCGGGCTGAATCCATTTCCGAATTTTGAAAAAAATTGAGAGAAATGAGATGAATTTTGAACAACGTGAGGAAAATTTACAACACATTTTGTGGAAGTTTTTGCATCAATGATCGTAATTCCCTTAAAGCTTATCTAAAGTGATTTATTTTTTTCTTCTTTTTTGGCAGAGCCGAGGTTCGTCTCGGCGAGTGGGACACCTCGACGGCGCAGGACTGCGAGGGTCTCGGGGTGGACGTGGACTGTTCGCCGGATCCGATCGACGTCGAAATCGAGCGCAAAATACCGCACCCAAGCTACAATCCTCAGTCGCTGGAACAGTACAACGACATCGCGCTGCTCCGAATGGCCCAGAGTGTCCCGTATACGGATTTCATCAAGCCTATATGTTTGCCGCGGAGCGACGATTTGAAGACTAAGAACACCATTGGCCAGAAGTTCCAGGTGGCTGGCTGGGGACGTACGGCCACGGCTCGGTATAGTTCCGTGAAGCAGAAGGTGGGAGTTGATGGAGTGGATCTGGGTAATTGTAACGAAGTTTACAAGAAGGAACAAGTGACGCTACAGGATGGACAACTTTGTGCCGGGGGCGTGACCGGTAAGGATTCGTGTCAAGGTGATTCCGGTGGCCCTCTGATGGGAGTCGGAATTAAGAGTGGGGTACAGTTTTGGTATCTGGCCGGATTGGTTTCGTTCGGACCAACGCCGTGCGGTCAGGAGGGATGGCCCGGGGTTTACACGAAAGTCGGCAAATATATGGACTGGGTTGAGTCGAATTTGGCTCCCTAAAATGGGGGGATGCCGCTCGAGTGTGATGACAGTATAATGACAGTATACAACTATGTTTTAGAATGCTCAAAAATAAACGATCAAATTTACTACAATTTCCCACTCTTCTTCTTCTTCCTTTTCCTTGTACAACTACACTGTAACATTCCTGTATAATTGTTCAGTGTATATATTCGAATTCTCTCTGTGCCATTAAAAGATAAGGTTTCAGTTTCAATTTATGTTAGGGGATTTCGGTTTAAATTTAAAATAAGCTTTTCTATCACATAAATATTCTATTTTCCGACCTACCAGCTATGTTTTGCTCAAGTATTTACACATTTCTTCAATGAACGCTACGGTAGAGAAATTTTCTCTGTAATTTTTATCGTAAAAAATACGCCTCAGATCTCAATCTGTTGCATAATCCATCCGATGTAGGACGATATACGAGTGTAGACTCCGGGGAAGTTGGACACCCCACAGGTTCGCGGACCAAAGGACACCAACCCGAGTAGCACGAATCGATCCCGACTGGACAGGGCCTCGTTCATCAAGGGTCCTCCCGAATCACCCTGGCAGGCGTCTCTGTTTTCCTGACCCTGAACGCACATCTGATTACGGGAAACGATTATCGGAACCCTGGAATTGAGGCTGTAGCGAGCGTACGAACTGGCACATTGAGTAGTATCTACAATCGGAAGTCTCAGATATTGAAGATTCGGACTGGGGATGTTGCTTCCTGCATAGTGAAATAAAATGTTAACTATCTGCTTAGCCAAGCAATTATCTAATGAAGCCTTACGATTACTGGTGGAGCCCCAGCCGGCAATGATGCCAGTTTTTCCGGTGAGATTTTGGCCATAGGAAGAGTACTGATCCGTGGGCAGACACAGCGGGCTAATGATGTTGTACGTTTCGGTCGACTCCTGCAACTTCACCAGGGCAATGTCGTTGGCGTATTTGGGATTGTCGTAGTTCGAATGCGGCAGAACTCGTTCGATGGCGAAGTCCTGATAGCGGGAATCGCACCGATTATCGGTCACCGAATTGCACTCCAAATCACCCAGCCGTACGCTTACTCTGAAAAGAAAAACAATATGCAAATGTCAAAGAATGACAAAAATGACAAAAATGACAAGAATGACAAAAATGACAAAAATGACAAAAATGACAAAAATGACAAAAATGACAAAAATGACAAAAATGACAAAAATGACAAAAATGACAAAAATGACAAAAATGACAAAAATGACAAAAATGACAAAAATGACAAAAATGACAAAAATGACAAAAATGACAAAAATGACAAAAATGACAAAAATGACAAAAATGACAAAAATGACAAAAATGACAAAAATGACAAAAATGACAAAAATGACAAAAATGACAAAAATGACAAAAATGACAAAAATGACAAAAATGACAAAAATGACAAAAATGACAAAAATGACAAAAATGACAAAAATGACAAAAATGACAAAAATGACAAAAATGACAAAAATGACAAAAATGACAAAAATGACAAAAATGACAAAAATGACAAAAATGACAAAAATGACAAAAATGACAAAAATGACAAAAATGACAAAAATGACAAAAATGACAAAAATGACAAAAATGACAAAAATGACAAAAATGACAAAAATGACAAAAATGACAAAAATGACAAAAATGACAAAAATGACAAAAATGACAAAAATGACAAAAATGACAAAAATGACAAAAATGACAAAAATGACAAAAATGACAAAAATGACAAAAATGACAAAAATGACAAAAATGACAAAAATGACAAAAATGACAAAAATGACAAAAATGACAAAAATGACAGAAATGACAAAAATGACAGAAATGACAAAAATGACAAAAATGACAAAAATGACAAAAATGACAAAAATGACAAAAATGACAAAAATGACAAAAATGACAAAAATGACAAAAATGACAAAAATGACAAAAATGACAAAAATGACAAAAATGACAAAAATGACAAAAATGACAAAAATGACAAAAATGACAAAAATGACAAAAATGACAAAAATGACAAAAATGACAAAAATGACAAAAATGACAAAAATGACAAAAATGACAAAAATGACAAAAATGACAAAAATGACAAAAATGACAAAAATGACAAAAATGACAAAAATGACAAAAATGACAAAAATGACAAAAATGACAAAAATGACAAAAATGACAAAAATGACAAAAATGACAAAAATGACAAAAATGACAAAAATGACAAAAATGACAAAAATGACAAAAATGACAAAAATGACAAAAATGACAAAAATGACAAAAATGACAAAAATGACAAAAATGACAAAAATGACAAAAATGACAAAAATGACAAAAATGACAAAAATGACAAAAATGACAAAAATGACAAAAATGACAAAAATGACAAAAATGACAAAAATGACAAAAATGACAAAAATGACAAAAATGACAAAAATGACAAAAATGACAAAAATGACAAAAATGACAAAAATGACAAAAATGACAAAAATGACAAAAATGACAAAAATGACAAAAATGACAAAAATGACAAAAATGACAAAAATGACAAAAATGACAAAAATGACAAAAATGACAAAAATGACAAAAATGACAAAAATGACAAAAATGACAAAAATGACAAAAATGACAAAAATGACAAAAATGACAAAAATGACAAAAATGACAAAAATGACAAAAATGACAAAAATGACAAAAATGACAAAAATGACAAAAATGACAAAAATGACAAAAATGACAAAAATGACAAAAATGACAAAAATGACAAAAATGACAAAAATGACAAAAATGACAAAAATGACAAAAATGACAAAAATGACAAAAATGACAAAAATGACAAAAATGACAAAAATGACAAAAATGACAAAAATGACATAAATGACAAAAATGACAAAAAATGACAAAAATGACAAAAATGACAAAAATGACAAAAATGACAAAAATGACAAAAATGACAAAAATGACAAAAATGACAAAAATGACAAAAATGACAAAAATGACAAAAATGACAAAAATGACAAAAATGACAAAAATGACAAAAATGACAAAAATGACAAAAATGACAAAAAGACAAAAATGACAAAAGTTTCAAAAATGCCAATAATGACAAAAATGACAAAAAATGACAAATATGACAAAAAAAAGGACAAAAATGACAAAATTGGTCAAAATTGTAACAAAAAATGGAAGAATATAAAACTTATACTAAAATGGCACAAAACTGGTGCAGTTTTTTTTTTCAAAAGTCACAAGAATCTCAAACTTTTGAAAATCATACAAAAATAATAGTTTAAAATTTCATTAACATTTCGAAACAATCCAATGATTAAAAAATGTAAATCAATGGATGAAAATGCCATTTAAAATTAGTGGTTTATAATTGAGAAACTCGTAAGCTTAGGTACCGCAAAACAATAAAAACATGCGTTCATTAGAGCTTTCATCATCTTATACGTGAATCAGTGTACTGTTTTACGCATAGCGGATTTTTTCCGCTACCCAGTAATAACTTTTTTCATCACCCTTTCATACATATGTCCAAAGAAATGTGAATGGTGTGGTTTAGGTATCAAAAGGTATAAAAAATAATCAAGATTTTTTTAACAAATTATTCTCGGTTTCCAGCTTGTCTACTGGGTTGAACTTTAAAATAAATAGTTTCCCGTTTTAACAACATTTTTTACATTCAATTATTCATTCATTCATAAAGGATCCCAGACACTGTGTTATGTACATGTCCCGGTGAACCCAAAGATAAATTTGGTAATTTTGTTGAAATGTGTCGCCATTTTAAGCAATTTACTGGGTGTTCAATAAATTGGAATATTATAACGACCACGTTAGCACAGTTAGTCTGGGAAGAATTTATTGGAATAAAAGGGCAGTTTTATAACGTTCAATAAAAAAATATGTTTCGGAAAAATTCCATCTTCAATCATCAGATGTAGATATAGCTAGGAGAAAGTAAAAACATAAAAAAGTAGAAATGAATCTATTTTTCGATAAAATTATCATTTTAGTTCCCTCAGAAATTCTTGTTATATGTGTTTTTTTTATCTAGAAAGTTATTGGTAGTTTGGTTTAAAAGTAACAATCATTGTAGATTGATTTTTTGAGATTAAAATGAAATGAAGAGATTAGATATAAACCTCGTCTAACGGTTCGGTCGGGAAAAAAGTTATACGGTGGATAGCACATAAAATTGACGCGGTCAGATAAGGCATAAACAGTTTTAAAAAATGTGGAAAAGAAAGGAACAGAAATTTATTTACATGGCGTCACATTTTATTGCATCTTACCCCAGATAAGTAACTGACTTTCGAAAATATTTAACCAAAAAAAATTAGTTATTTTTCGAAAAACATTACATTTTTCGCTAACACTGTTGGTAGAGAGTATTTAAGCCAGTGTAGAGTGTTTAGACAAATCATTAAGCCAATGCGTCAAACCAAGTAAATTTTTTTAAAGACATAAAAAAATGTTAAATTTGAGCAACTTTTGCTTGATTTAATTTAAAATTCAATAAGTGCTGCAGTTTACTAATGATGTATCCAATCCCGCTGTTGTAAAATGCCCTGTATAAATATATCAATTTTTTGTAGAACAATTTTAACACAAATCTATGTATTTAAAAATGGATTTCTGTCTGTCTGCCTGTCTATTTGTTTCCTACAGATTTGAGAACTATTAGTACCAAATTTTGCAAGGGAGAGTATTTGGGTACGAGAAATGTTTCTATTATTATTTGAAACCCCTCCCTTCTTTCAGTGGGGAGATAGAAAGGGGGGAATTTACATAACTCAAGAACTCATCGAGCAAATAAAACCAAATATGGGATTGAACAGTATTAGGGAAAGAGAAATGTTTCAATTAATATATGTTACCCAACCCTCCTTTCAGTGAGGTGAGAGGTTGAGGGAAGAGGTGCTCCCTTACATTTATATGCATAACTGGAAAACTAATCAAACAAATGAAACTAAATATTATATGGGAGGGTTTTGGGGAAGGGGAAATGTTATTCGAGACTTTTCTCTCCTTCCAATGAGGAAATGAGAAGGGCCGAAGGGGGCTTCCATACAACTTTTAATATAACTTGAGAACAAATCGAGCATATGGAAACTAATTTAGCTTGGAAGGGTATTAGGGTATTATAAATTTTCCTATGAATCTTCGGTACCCATCCCTTCTTGAAGTGAGGAGATTAGAAGAGGGTTGGGCTCCTTCACATATTTATACTTTTCAAGCGATATTCAACCAAATGGAACCCAATTTGGCATGGGAGGGTATTCGAATACGAGTGATGTTTCTTCTATACATTTTTTTTGCATAGCTTGGAACTATTCGTTTAAATGGAACCAAATTTGGATTGGAGGGGTTTTTGAGTAAGAAAAAGGTCCCTTTTGACAACTTTTTCCCTTACAATTTTTTCCATCACTTGAGAACTAATCAAGCAAATGAGCCGCAAACTAATGAAGTCGCCGACCGTGGCCAAGAGTATAGCGTTCAAGTCTTCTAAACCAGAGGTCATGAGATCGAGTCTCGGTCACGGCGTACACAGTGCTATGTCAGTGGGTTGGTGGTGTTAGCATTAGTAAAAGGCTAGCCATCATATCCTTGAACGATGTACGCTATGTAGAATTTAGATCTCTTCAAGGAAACATAAAGTTTCACTGAGATCCTAAATATATGTGTGTGTTCGTTTAAAAAAAAATGGAACCATATTTGACATGGGAGAGCATGTGGTACGAGAAATCTATCTATGATTATTTGAGACGCGTTTTTTCTTCCACCAATGGGATAAGAAAGGAAAATGGGGGCACTCGTACAATGTTTTTACATATCCCGAGAACTTATCTAAGTAAAATTTTGTTAGATGGCTTAAGAACTTATCAACCAATTTAACCAAATTTGCTATGAAGGTTTTTGGGTACAAACAAATGGGGAGAATCAATAGGGAAAAGGGGAGGGGCTCTCAAATAAGGTTTTTTAGCATAAACCGAGAATTTACCAAGCAAAAGAGACTTTATTTGATAAGAGAGGTTGTTTGCGTACGAAAACTTATCAAACAATTGAAGCCAAATTTGACATGTGGCGTTTTTTAGATACCGTAATTCGGGGTAAGATTGATCACTTTTTTCAATATATTTCGATCATTTTTCCGTTAAGAGGAATGTGGCATGTTTTATATTTTAAAAACCAGTACTGGACTCCTATGAACGTAAAACATGGATGCAAAAATTTATTACACTACTTTAAATTTGATTAAAAAATCGTTTTCGGCTCTGTTCAGAATTTGATGCTTTGGGGTGATATTGATCACTCTCTATTTAGACGGTTTTATCGAGTTTTCTTGATCATAAAGGATACAAAACACCTTTATAATATTTACAAATGCTTGTTGATTTTTAACGTTAAATTTTAAAAATATTTTTAATCGAAAAAAGAACTATATTGCTGCCTACATTTAGGGGCAAAAATTATAATAATTGCTAAATAGTTTGAGCTTCAAAATACAAAAGAAATTTAACCTTCACTCATTCCTCTAGGCCTTCCCACTATTCCCATTTTAATTTTTTCTTCAAAGTTAACGATTTGATAAGGTTCCTATCCATTTTTCTAATACGGAGTTACTTTTGGAAAATATCTTAATTTTTAAATATCAAAAATTGATCATTAAATGACTTTAAAAATAGCACAATAACTGTTCATTTACAAAGAAAAAAAGTTGTTCTTTTACATTAAACAACCCGTTTGCTTTTAAATGCTTTTTGGTTTCTTCAGGAGAGCTGTTATTGTTTGAAGCCATGGAAAAAAGAGATATTTAAAGATTTTGAAATTAGATTTTTACTTGCAGGAAATTTTTTAAATACAAACCAAATTTTGCCTATTTGATACTCAATTTATAGGCTTTCAAGCTTAGAAAACAGTTTTCGAAAATTCAAACTTTAGACTGAGTTGTTGATGATATTGTAGAAAAGTATATTGTTGGTCAAATTTACCCCGGTGATCAATATTACCCCGTTTTACGGTACTAACAATGTTTTTATGGAGTAGTTTGTAAGCCTTTCCCACTTTGGAAAAAGGAAAAAGTTGAGAGTCCTTACCAGTTAAAATACATTTTAGCATAATAAAAGAATTCATAAGGCTTTGAAAACAGAGAAATATTTTAAACCATGAATATCAAATTTAGATATAAAGTTTCAGTAAATAATATGAAATCAGTTGTTGCTTCTGAATTATGTTGAAATATTATTTAAAATTATTCCTAAACAAAACAAAATTTAAATAATTTTTACAAATTTCATTTATTTTTGGCAGGTGTAGTGAAGCTCACCGGGTCAGCTAGTTATACATACAAAAATATTGCTATAAATTAGTCTAAATATAATTAAAAATTTTTGGGAAAATTTGTTGAAGTCTGTAAGAATTACGACCCAAAATGCAGTGAAAATAAGGTTCTTTTGTTCATGTTAGGAAAATCCGAAAAAACATGCTTCAGAAAAAAGACTGTAGATCAGCTACGGAACTGAATGCTCCTTAAATTCACTTAGTGCCAAAGAAAGCTGAAGTTAGAAGTTATACATTGCGCACAATTTTTTTTTATAATTTTTTAAATTCAAAGATGCAACTTTGACTTCAACAATTGAACGTAGGGTTTTTAAAACACTTTTTTACACTTTTTGTGGTCATAATCTTAAATAAATTCATAAAAATATATCCTTGTGTGCAATGTATAGCTTCTAACTTCAGGTTACTTCGACACAAGGTTAATTTTTTTCAGCATTTCGTAGCTGATCTACAGTCTTTTTTTGAAGCATGGTTTTTCGATATTTTTTCTTTGAGCTTGAATAACATAAACTTAACACAGTAGCGGAATAAAAGTTTCTAAAACTATAAATTTTGGATAAATCGGTTGAGAAACAAAAGAGATATAGCGGTTTTAGTCAGAAGTGTCACATTACTCGTGAGCTATTTTTGGTATTGATAATATGTTTTAACTTGTTTTTCTTTTGAATTTTTATGATACCTGATACCTGACAGGGCGTGAAGTGTAAAAGTCAGTGTAGATTATTTTTTAAAACATCCTTTTATAAGGCAAATGACAAGATGATGGTATGAATTGTTCCTGGTTCTTAACTATTGTCACTGACTGTATTTTGTGGAGTGAATTTTCAAAAACTAGACGTTATGTTAAACAAGATGATACGAGGTGAAAAAATAGTTAAAAGTGGATGAAATATGGTATCTCCAGCTTAAGGATAACCTATAATTTGACTAGGTACAATTTTGTCCGCATAGTTTCAAATCAGAGCGAATTCACTTTTTTTAATTACCCTGCTACTCATGCATATTTTTCAAAATCACAAGATATTTTATTCACAGCATCGCATCCTCAAACTTTGAATAGTAAATTTTATTTTGCACAAGTTTTTTTTTTCAAATTAAGTCGGGGAAATAACCCCCTTAATGTTTGTGTGTTTTCCCAAAATTCTGACGAGAATTTTGGCTTTCAAATATACTTTTATGTACGTCTTGAATTGGGATGTTTGTAATTTCTAGGTTTGCTAATAATTAACACCCGAGATTAACTTACAGTTCAAGCTCATCGATAAGGTTGGTCACGCAATGGGCTACCGTTATCACGTGTCTGTTGGTGATCAGCGATCCCGCACATCGATAGGTAACCCGTCCGGAAGCTAAAAAAATAGGAAAACAACATTGACTTGATCTTGTTTTAACTCGTAAACAGTGTGGAACTTACTTTTGTTCCTGTAGGCCAACCGGGCCATCCAAGGGAACTGTCCGGGAACCTCGGCTTCACCGCCAATGATCCGTGTGTTCACCGATAGCCCGCACAGGGCATCGTTGATGAGCGGAGGCGCGAAACTGGTTGGCGGTAGACGTTGGGTGGAGCTTTCCGGGATGAGCGAGGCAGGAGGAGTTTGATTGGTTACTTCCGCGATCACCGGCTCTGCAACGATCGAATCCGCACCGTTGCGAGGATTATTGACTACCGGAACCGGAAGCGTGGAAGGTTTGGCAGTTGTGTATGGTCTACGACGGATAGCCGGGGCTACGTAGGCTTTCCCAGGTCGAGTGTATTCCTCGTCCGGATAGATGATCGGTGGACAATTTTTCAAAGTTTTGGGATCCTCAAACGAGGTTATGAAACGGTTTTTATTGCGGTACTTGCTGATTTTGTTATAACCGTTTTGCATGTACTTGAGGTTGCCATTATCGCTGTACTCTTTCAGGCGCTGACCATATCCATAGTTGTAGTCCTCGTTCGATTGGATGTCATCAGCCAGCCAGCTATCATCCAAAGGACAACATACCGTCGTTTCCCGGGCCCCTCCATACTCACAGGTCAAGCGTTTCAGCTTCGAATTGAAATCGCTATAGCTGGCCTTAGGATTACGGAGCATCTCCAAAATTTTTGGACAATCCCTAAGCTTCATGCACTGACAGTTGACGGAAGTGCTCCTCAATGAGTACGATGGGGCCGATTCGGTGTCTGTCGTCGGTTCTCCATGATCGAAATGGTGCACAAAGTAATGATCGAACAGAGTTGTCCCGGAGCCCCCTTCATCGCCTCCGCTGTCGCGTGAATCTTCGTGCGATCGCCACGGTTCAGCGCTCACGCCTGGAAGGACGAGATAGAGAAAAAAAAGTGTTGACTTAACTATATTGTACCAGGCAATAAAAGAAACGTGTACACTTGCCAAAATCAAGGTTTCATTCGATTTTTCGACAATGTGATTTTACGACTTCTTTTTCATTAAGCCATCGGAAAAGCATAATCCCACTCAGCTGCTTAGTGTAAAAAAAAACAAACCGTTTTGTCTCAAATGTCGGAAAGTTTGGGGGTTACACCACCCACCCTCCATCCATGAGGTTTCAAAAATGTCAAGCAAGGTGTTCTACGCTAAACTCAAAACTTCAAATTCTCAATCAAATTTTAATGAATGACCAAGATAATTCAAGGGCAATAATCTCGACTCACAGTTCAGGCCAAAGCCTAGAAATCTCATCCTAAATCAAGAAATATGTTAAAGTTTTCTTCAAACTATCTCACTTGTTATCTTTTTTGTATGGTCGGGACGATTTCGCCCTCTATTTTCAACAGCTGAAATTACAGGACGGTTCAAGGACAGCGAAACAGCTCAGGAAAAGTGCTGTCAAATTGTCCTGTATGTTCGAAACGGCATTCCTCTGTGGTTCTCAGGGACTTTTGAGACCGTCCTGTGGGCTCGAGACTGTTTCCTTCCGATAGGTTTTCCGAACACACTTACTCACTCTTACAAAAACTATATACACATGAGCAGACATCTGTTGAACATGCATTGGTGTAATTTTTATGTTGAAATCTCCTACAGTTTTCGAGAAATCGATTTTATTATAACTGTTGTCAAAATTGCCAAGCCTCAAACCGTGCGGGCTAAATGCTAAATGCAGAATATTTACCAGACATATTCGTACCGGACGAATCCGGGTAAATTTATATAAAACCTGGAAAATCCGGTCATCAGATTTCAAATTTTTCAACCCAAAATCCGGGCAATATCCGAGCAAGTTTGGTCAAAACCACGGAGTTATTTAAGGAAATATGAAAAAATACATTTCCAAATATATTATAACATCAAAACAAATATGCCGGTTTTAAATCGTATTTTAGGCTTCATGAAAAAATTTCATGATTATTTATATTAAACTTGTTCAAAAAAATCGTTGCAAATTTTTTTTTTAACTTAATTTTAGTTTTTTTCTGAGTGGAAGAAATGAAGCGAATAAATCAGTGCAAAATCCAGACTTTATTCTGGGTCGGACTGAACTTTTCCTAAATTTTGTATTAAATATCCGGGGCAAGTCCGGGTAAAACTGGGCAATCTGGCAAGCTTATTTTAACATCACCATAACAGTTGAGCGTTCTTTGAGCACATTCTGGCAATGTTAGTATTTTTCGATTGAAGAAAATATTATGTAAGTTGCTTCCATGATGTTTCTCCGAAATCCTAGCAGAATCCCTTGAATGTAAAGCTTAAAAACAAATTCCGGATAAAGTAGAACAGGACTACCGAGCCAAAAAAAAACTATTTCCAATCCAATGGTAGATCATCAAAAAACGGCAGTTTCAAAATATAAAAACTTTCATCAAATTTCGGATATCAAATCCCTCTGAACTATAACTTTTTCGACTTAAGTTTTTGCAGTATGCAAAGAAGAAAGTTTTCTGGAGAATTCAATTTCCTAAACAAATTTCAGTTTTCCATATTTTATTACTTTCTAAAACTATTTCAGCTGGAGAAACATAAACATATGTATAATACAGGAATGATAATAAAAATTATGTTTTTTAGAGTTTCTAAAACTTTTTTTTCGAGCTTCTTTATGCAAAATTTTTAAAAGTCATAAACAGTGAAAATTCATTGAAAATTGAGTGCAACCTCAGGGAAGATTACAGAAAAATAGATAACATTTCAAATTATGACCTCGAAATAGCCAACTTCGAAAAATTTTATTAGATTCAATTCTCTACGTATCCAAAAATTAATGCTTACAATATGTTGGAAATATGTAACATGAATTTTGTAGCCGTATTTTCAAAACAATTTTTCCACCTCTAAAACAGTTTTTACAAGAGGTGAACGTAAAACTTTGTTTTTAGACTACTTTTTTTTAAATTTTGTTCGCAAAAAAATTGGAATAAAATGTGAAAATTGTTTTCAATGTTCCATTGTATAGCTTTTAGCTTGAGCTTTCATAAACACTAAAGGAATATTTTTTTATTTTAGAAGTTCAATTGCGAGGAGGCACGTGAATATAACTGTATAAATGTTCGGAACATTTGATTGACCTTAAAATGTTTCTATTGATGTATTTTAAAATAATGATAGCAGTGGAAACGATTTTAAAACTATTTTACTTCAGGAGTGGCAAATTGACACTCAAGGTCTGATAAGGGAGTTTTTCTGGGCTTTCAGGGAGCGTCCATAACAAAACTAATGACGCAAAACTAATGATTTTTTGAATTCGTTAGGAGCCCTTGAAGAAATGGCTTTGTTTTGATGCACCTGAAGGAAGTTGTAAGCCTTAAAACTTCCAATAGTGCATATTGACACTGAATAGCGGATTAGGGTTTAAAACGGATTGTAAGAAATGATTTCACAAAATTCGTTTTCTAAGATTAACTTATTGAAAATCAAAGTACTAAGACCAAGTTCACTCGTGTTGGGGAAAAGTGGTAGAAATTTTGACACTTGCACCATGCAAAAATGTTTTCAAGATCTTTGAGCGTTATTTTTTGTACAGCACTGTTTTTATTTCAGCCGTATGTGATACACGGAAAATTAAAAAAAAAGTAAAATTACCGAGAAGTGAGCTGATTTTTTTCCACCCAGCTTTCTCGGTAAATTTTACCTTTTTTCATTCACCTAGCAAAAAGGTAAATTTTACCTTTTTCGCATTCACCTAGCAAAATAGTAAATGATACCGTTTTCCCATTCCCTGATTCAAAAGGTAAAGGCTAGTTGGGTTAGTTGGTTTTTGCAAAAAAAATAAAACAACAACCAAATTTATTTAAAAAAATGATATTTATTCGAGATAAAAAGATTTTATTGTTGAGGCAAGTCCTTTCTTAGCCAGACTCATGGCAATTCGACTGCCACGACAAGCCACGATGACCACTTCTCCTTTCGACTAATCCGATCAGGTCCGGCTTTTCCGGAATGATATCTGGAGGATGACGTGGAATACATCCACGTGGGCCAGTCTGAAACAAAAGTGAAGTATTATGACGAGAACCCCAATATTAAATGATATCTAAGAAAATGCTTACCATTCTATTCCGATTTTCACATTTTGAGCACGAAGCAAAACTTGTTCTTGGCTGACAAAACAGCTTAACCTCAATAAACGGGTTCGGCAAATTGTTACCTTTTTTCGAGATGAATTGTACCGTTTTGTTTAGCTCAATCCAGGTCAATGTGGTAAAAAGGTAAACTTCACCTCGCTACGAGGTAAGTTTTACCATTTTTGGATTTACCTTTTTTCTAGGTGAATTGTACTTTTTTTATTCAGCTCAATTCAGGTAAACTTTATCCACTGTGAGGTGAAATTCACCTCGAAAAGGTAGAAGTTACCTTTTCGGCTTCCACGAGCGTTCACCTTGCTATCTCGGTAAATTTTACCTTTTTATTATTTTCCGTGTAGAAATTTTGCTATTTTTGCATCACAGCATGCGAAACTACAACACTTGTTGTTGAAAACTTGAAGGCGACAGATCTTGAAAATGTTGTTACAAGGCAAAATTGTCAAAATGTGATAAGTGTCAAAATTTCTACCACTTTTTCCTTACACCAATGAACTTGCTCTAACTGATTTACAAAATAAAAACCTTTTTAAAACAACACCTTACTGCACGTGCAATAAAATCAGAAATCTGCGTTTACCGCAGTAGAACAGATTTTTTTTAATCACAGCACTCTGAAAAGTTTTCACACTCATGCGCACGTGGCCCCCATAGAAGTAACTAATTATGATTATTATGATCAAACAAACCAAAAGTTATCATTCGTTAGAATTTTCAAAATGTCATATAAATCACTAAAGTATCATTCACTTTCTTATAGAATGTGTATGCAAAACCAATTAAAACTAAAATGGTTCAATGGACTACGTTTAAGGGGCAAAAAAATACATTGCAAAGCCACAAAACTCTGGGACGTGCATCCGTTTATAAGCAATTGATTCTCGGCAATCAAAAATACTCATGTTATTCCAAAATTTGAAAATTTTCGTTTTTTTTTTTCAAATTTACGCTAAATATAATCATGGAATGGACGCACCAAATAATCTCCGACTCCAGATAGTTGATGAAATAATCCACTTTCCAAGTCACCTTTGAAGGATTTCTGCTCTGTACAGCGCCTGGGGGGAACGTCCGCGTCGTTCAAATGCTTTATCGCGCCGCAAAGGAAAATGTATGTTTTGACTATTACACTTAACGATCAATAACACATTGGAAAATTTATTAGTTAGATGACTTTAACGTTTTAAAGCAATTTCATCACTTAAATACAAAATAATCTATACATTCAGTGGCGGAGAGAAAAAAAAAAGCGTCCGTTGCCACCAAATCATGGCATACTCCTCCTTTTCTGTTAATTTGATATTTATTTTCACAGAACAAACTTTGGTTTTCAAAAATCTCTGTTTCTCAGTATATTTGAATAAAACTAAAAACTTTTTCGTGTACGCTTCGGGTCATATTGGCGCCCGATTGGCGCCCGATTGGCGCGGGAAGGTAAAATAGCAGATTCTTTGTTGAGTGTTGTGATAGAAATTTCGCTTCATTTTTCATGACTATTAGGACTTCCTATCTTGAATTTAGATTCAGAATACGTATTCGAATTTGGAACTCAGGTTTATAATGCAGAATTCAGTTTCCATTTTTAAATTCAAATTTAGATTCTGAATCCACTCGAAGCAAAATTTTTATCGATCAAGATAAAAATATCCGTGTGAGAATTTCGTTATCCCATAGTTTTGATTGTTGATTCAAATATCGAACTTTCAATCATAATCAATTTCAATTTTTGACGGTCGCCATGGAAAAAGAAAAACTTAATTTTTCACATTCCAGAGTTTATGAAATAAGTTTTAACGTTTCCGCTCTCCATTAAATTGAAGCGTACCAAGTACGCATCAGTACGGTACGACTTGCGCCTGACAGCAGCACCTGTTCGGGTTTGCGCTTCATCATGGTCGAACCACCACACACCGCACCGTTCGCGTCCGTCCGATGTATAGCAGCTGGTCAGTTTCCTTCCTAATCCACAAATCCGACAAACTTATAATCCGATCGATGGAAGATCGCGGGATAGGAAAAATTCATTCAACCTTAAGCTTTGCTAAGCCGTCTAGACTTCAACGCCACGCCATCGCTAATCGACCAACGCTTTTAACGGGTTTTCAATTTTCATAGGGGCGAATGGGTTTTTTTTAACTTCAATTGTTTGAGACTGTAAGGACGAATCAAGAATGCCGCCAAGAATGGGCCGGTCCGTAATAAGAATTCAAAAAGCAGTCAAAGCCGAAGATAAGATGGTTATTTTTGGCCAATACTACCTCAGGTCTACCGTTATGGCTGACTAGACGTGTCTTATAGACTAACTTGTGTTGTATTGTAGCTGTCCGTTTCGACCGGTAGCCAATTTTAGTTCACCGACTAGAGTAGTTGGCCATGGTCAAGTTCACGATGGTTTTATTTTAATCGATTTGCTACTTAGTAATAAAAAGAAGGTAGCCTCAAATGGATCCAAACTGTTTCATGATTCCAGCGACCATTGAACGGTACAAATCAATCATTCAAAATTTTATCAGATAAATTTTCTAATTTTTCGGTTTTTCTAGTCCTTTGTATGGCAGTGAGGTTTAGCGAAAAAATAATTCGGGCAGAATCCAGTTTGCCCAATTCAAACATGGAATCCAAAAATAGAATCTATTATTTTCTTGTTGTTTTCTTTGTGCTCCACATGACTTTCATAGTTGTCATTGTTCGCCACGCTACTTAATAGTAAAACATTTTCGCAGTTCAAAATGTTAACGATGCGTCTGCTCCCCGGACCAATGACCGATAGGAATAAATTAATTTTTCTTGTTTTTTTTTTCACTTGAATTAAAACCACCTAACCTTTTATGGCTTTGTGCTTTCGGTTCAACCAAGATGGGTTAGGCTGATTAAAGAGACAAAGCCATTAATTAGTATCGATCGAGTAGCTTTAATTGTAGCGACGCGCTGAAAAATTTACACTAAGAAGAGAAGTTTACAATGTCTTCTGTTTGGGGGCTTAATATGTGTGTAGCTTATTCTTTGGAATTTATTTTTACAACAATCCGCAAAGTAACAAACACATTTTTAGTGTTATCAACATAATTTTTTAACCAATGTTTAGATTTTTTCCTTTCATTAACAACTCTACCTCTAGATGGGCTTACTAAAATTGGCATAAAATCGAACAAAATGTTATTCTAAATTTTTGTGGCGTGAATTGTTTTTACACATTTGACAAAATAAGATGATCAATTATACTGGTGGCAAGTTCTGATTTATTTATTTTTATTACGTATACACGCTTAATAATTTAAAATTTATAATTACAATTATTAGAAAAGTAGCAAATTGTCAATAAACATTTTCTCCTGAGCAACCTTGACGAAGATCTTGAAACACCTCAGAAGAAACGAAACCATGTCAAGCTGAACGGAGTTCGTGACAATAAATAGCCCTACAATTTGGTTTTAATTATTGCCGTTTTAGCATCCGATCTGTGGATCAGATACATATAGATATCTCTTTCATGTGGATTGGTTGATGATGAACAATATTGTGTTCCAAGGCAAAGTTTTTTTTTTCGTAATTTTTTGGTGCCTTCCGAAGAAATTTCCGAAAGATGCCGAGGCCCAAAAGTAGGACAAATCCTTCGTCCGGTTTGAAGAAATTTCATGTACAACAATCACGGAAAAAAGTTCAAAATAATTCTTTTATGAGACTTATTTTTTTCCAAACTTTGTGAACTAGAAGTAAGGAGCATTTGTCGAAAAAAATCAGAAACTGGTAAACCAAGTGTTTGAAGGCAATGAGCTATTCGATCATTCGGACCAAAATAAATGACAGTTACATGCACGACATACAGGAAAATCCTCGCAAGGATTTGAGTGCACAAATTAAAGCGCCCGACTCAATAATATTTTTTACCACGAACGGCTCACATCGCTGAACCTCAAATCATCAGCTCCTATCCCAGCCGCACAGCTGTCGGACCTATACGCGGCCCTATGGGTGGGGAGGCTATGATCACTCCCCTCCCCCTCCAAACAGGAAAAAATCGTTAAAAAGTACACAAAAACGCTCGAGGCTCTATAAAAATTTGAAACTTCCCCTAGCCGATACACCTTGTAATTTTCAAAAGATTTCCACCCCGTGGGAAACGCAAGAGGTTATTTGAATAGTCGTTATAGTAAGAAATTAAGATTTCAGTCAAATTTCTCATTGGGGTGATCAATTTTCCAATAGGTGCTTCAGAATCGAGGAATATTGTTCATCAAGTTATGTCTTGAGACGGAACACCATGTAAATAAAAAAAAAGGTGCTTCAGAAGGGTAGGACTTCTACTGACTTCTTCTTCGTTCTTCGAACATTGTAACCATTGTTTTCCATAACCAAGTAGGTAATATAGTTATATGATTACATACACAGTTAGAAAAATCCTCGTAGATTTACATGCAAAAACATGGGTGAAAAGGAATTGGCTATTAACGTGCGAAAAAAACGGCACATTTCATGTAAATTTTCATGAGCATTCATTGCTGTTGTTTACCGTACACAGTATTAAATAATTACAAGTTATAACCTGCAAATAAATGGAACAAGTTATTTCTACTAAATTTACATGACTTATGACGTAATGTAAATTCCCAAAACGAAAAAAAATGACATTGTGAATTTACATGACCATAACAATGAAACCATTCCGGCATATTATTCCTATTTAATTTTTGATTCATTATTTTATCTACTTTCAGCCATTAGCCTTATAACAAGACATGACAAGGTTTAAAAAAACCATTATAATGTTCATGTTTACTCGAAATCCACAAGCTCCACACTTGGAACAGATTTTTTTCGGTTCATCAAATCGAAC
The DNA here is from genome assembly GCF_029784155.1 of Uranotaenia lowii. Classification (NCBI taxonomy): domain Eukaryota; kingdom Metazoa; phylum Arthropoda; class Insecta; order Diptera; family Culicidae; genus Uranotaenia; species Uranotaenia lowii. The sequence continues at coordinate 191,941,399 of NC_073691.1, read as the reverse complement.
TGGCTGCATACCGGTTGGCCGTTCGGTGTTTGTTTGCGAAACGATTCTGCTACAGGGTGTATCTGAAATTTCATTTAGTTTCGTTAATACTTTTTGGATGGATGATTTTGAAAAAAGTTTTCATTACTTTTCAAAATAAGTAGCACTTAGTAATCTAGAATGTTTTTTGATTAATAATACTTGTCATTTGTTCGTTGTACTCTGAAATGTTCTTTGCAAAATGATGGAATGTGAGGAAGGCTTAATGAAGTTGTTATTTGTTTGTATAAATATTAAACAATTTAAATCGATTCACTTGTATATAAATCCAAGAACTTGATTTTTTTGAATTCACAAGTTTATACTTAAATCGAAGAATAAAGAGAGAAAAAAGCATTATTGTGCTGAATCTTTTGCAACAACAAATTGAGAATATTTTTGACCTTTTTGTGCAATATTTATTTGAACCAAAAGTTTAACTATTTTTTGTGCTATTCATTTTCAATTGTAAGATTTCGTATCAATGTTATCGGTAAGAGTTATCCCTTTTTTTTTAATATTAAGAATCAAAGACAAGAGGTGAACTGTTGGTTAGAACAAAATATCACTTCTCCAATAAAGTCTATAAAATTCTATCGAGTAATATACTATTTTTAAAGTGTGTGTGTTTTTTTTTACAATAAGCAATAAAACATAATTTGTTTTTTTGTGAAAATTGTTCCACTTTTTTAAATTTATTGAAATTGGCAAACAATAAGACACACCCTGTGCGCGATAGCAACGTGTCTGATTCCAATCATCGTTTCAAACAAAAGTCATGTTAAATTACAACAAAATGACCCGAATGAGGAAACGCATGGTTTTTTTCAGGGCTGTGTTATAATATACAACACATCTGACCGAATTTTACAAGAAATCTAATTTTACATCAACTGTAAAACTCAGATTTTTTTTGTGTGTAGGTTTACATTATTTTATTGTTTTTCTTCAGGGTGTATTTTACTTATTTAAAAACAAATTTTGTGATGATTTTGTGCAAAGAAAAAAAATCACTATATAAAGATGAACACTTTAAAGTAGGTATCGAATGATTATATTTATCGATACATTTTGTTTCACACGATTCTCCCAACGACGGAAACGAAGGCTGGGACGATGATTTCTCATTCAGCTCCATCGCATGAAATATCATCGATTTCCTGTCAAGGAAAGTTATTTTTAGAATTTAAGATAACTTCAAAACTCAAACAATAACATTTTTCTTCAAAGCTCTTTTTAAAAGTAAGAATAATCAATTTTTAGGTCTTCTTTTAGCATATCAAAGTAAACACAAAAAGGCCATTCTCCTCCCGCATACAAAAAAAATAGATAAAATAGAAATGTAAAACCTTTCGACACAGTTTTTAAAGCAGTATCGAAAAGTACTGCTATTCGACACTCTTTAGTAAGAAAAGCAGTTCTTTATACAACCACAGTTAGTTTTAACAAAACGGAGCCGAATTGCAAAAAACAGATTTTTTATCGAACCAAATATGTTTATTTTTGTACATTTATGATAGAGAAAAAAAGTTTTGCTTGCACTTTCCAGCAATTGTTTTTGGTATATCTTGCATGTATTTTGAGCCAATCAAATCAAAATACTATTAAATTTTCTATCATTGTTTCCAATTTTTTTCATAGTTGCCTATTAGTTTTTTGTAGTTTTAAATATTTTCAAAACCGAAGGAAAATCATGAGCCCAAAATCTAAATCAAAATATTGTAACTATTCCATTCTATTCTATTCTATTATGTTTATTTATAGAGGATTTTAACCAACTTGTTCATTCGTCCTCTTAGGAGATTTTTAAAAGTTATATTGTGAATATTGTAACAAAACTTTGATCTCGGAATGAAAAGCAATTAAATAAATGATAATTAAAATAAGAAGTTCTAATCCAATTTCAAATTTTACAAGAAAGTTTATTATTTCAATAACAATTGATTAAGAGTTAAGACTCTACATAGAAGAATAGTACAGTAGATTTTCAATTTTATCACGCTCCAAAAATTTTACCGTAGAAATAGAGGAACCGTGAAATTGAAACTAAAACAAACAGCGAAAAAGTGCATTTTTATTGTTTCAAATTATTAACTATAATGTCTTAATTAGATTTGTATCAAAAGGTTTTGTTTGTGGTGCATGTGTTCTAATAACTGATTTGAAAAAATTTGGCGTCATGAATTCAAGTATTTCGTCAGATTTTGTGTATCACCTCTAGCTTTGGACCTATGACTCAGGGAATTTTAAAATTTACCTATTTTAATTGAACTCTGCCATTGATAACTGATAAACTAATTGATCATCATGAAAACTAAAAACTGATTTAATTTTTGTTACTATCTTTTATCAACGAAGGATCCCGATACAAAAATGAAAAAAATGTCGTTTGACAATTTTTAGAAAAATAAATTTAAAATAACATAACTATTTCTGACACCACAAAGTATTATTTAAAGTTTTTTATATGAACCCTCCTCTTCAGATAAAAAAAGGACAATAAGCCGATAAGGGTCATACTTCCGGATTACTATTTTGGCTGTATAGACCCCTTTCGTTTTTGGCCATTCGATTTTGGCAATATTCGATTTTGGCTACATCCGATTTTGGCACATGTTCCAAAATCATACGGTATTTTGAAGCGACTATACCTTATTGTTTTCTCTATAACAGGACCAATATAATTTAGACAAACACCATAAATACGTTCCAACGTTCTTGAATGTTGATAGAATACGACTACAAAAACACAAATTTAGAAAAAAAGTAATCAAAAATAACAAAAATGATGAAAATTTCTTATAATCCAAAAGAAAATAGAAACAAAAGACAAAAAATTACAAAAAAAACTAAAAAAAATGATGAAGCAGCAAGCAAACAAATAGCAAACATGACAAAAAAACTAACATTATAAACAAATCAAACAAAGTGCGAAATGTATAAAAACATGATAAAAAAAATAAAAAAAATGACTAAAAATGGTCGAAGATTGACTAAAAATTATGTTCATTATGATAAAAATAGTTAAATCATCAGTCAAAATCCATAAAAAAAAATTGTACCCTTGAAGAATGTGGAATTTGTCGCCTTATGCTATCAGAAATTGATCCTTCATCTCATGTTTTTTCAATTATTTCTCAAAAATGGTTTAAAAAAGTTGGAAATATTGTGTCTTTTGAAAATTAAAAAAAAAACAATTTTTCACATTATTCGTACGTTTTTTTGAAGAAAATTGGGTACATTCTAAACAAAGAATAAAAATTCCATTTCTTTCGTTTCAGATTAAAATTTAGAATATTCAAAAAAAAATTATTTCTGAATTATGAATTTGAATTTAGAAAATTGAATTTGAATATAATATTCTTCGAACATAATTCTCAATGGCAAATTCAGAATTTGGATTATAAATTTGAATTTGGACACAATATTATTCGAACACAATTCACAATGGGAAATGAATTTCAGAATTGATAAAAACAACACGGATATTTCAGAATCACTATTATGAAAACTATAGCAGAATAAAGAAAAACAGAGTTTTAAAATCAGTTTTTAATTTATAACAAATATTTTATGTATAGTGTATCGATGTATAGTGGCAAAATCAGAATCATTAAAATTTCGTTGTGATAACCTTGGGCTGGTACGACGAAGCTTAGAAAAAATGGATTAGTGAAAAGTTTCTTTAAATTTTCTATTCTTCAACAATAAGTGCATTAATTATAGAAAATTATAGATTCACAGATTGAAAAAAAAAAAAAAGATTGAAGTTGTAGGATATCGAACTAAGTTTATATAGAAAATCGGTTAGGAAAGTTTTGATTTCTTCTCAAATTTTTCAATGTTCCAAAAAAACTCTGATTTAGTTCAATGAGATCAAATAAGAGGAGAAGGGCAGTGTGCAGCTCCCTTCTCCCCATCATTCTTTGAAATGAATGTTTTTTCACTAGGTATTAAAATACTTTTTATTGGTTGATTTTTGAAAAATTGTAAAATACCCCCATTAGACTGCCTCAAATTTGTATGGGAAATTTGAAACCTGTGAAATGTCATACGCTGCAGGCTAAAATTGATCCTGGGCCTAGTACAAGATCTAATGCCAAATTTGGGCCAGATCGGACCACGGGAAGGGGTCGCTCAACGAGCCTGAAGTTTGTATGGGATTTTGAGACATTTTGTTCGAGAGGAACATGAAAAACCAGTTTTTCGTCAATAACTTTTGTCTCCTTCGACCGATTTCTTTCAAAAACGGGTTTTCTTAAAGCCTAAACTATGAAAAATATTTCATCCGAAGGTTTCATTTCAATTAAAGTTAAGATAAAAAAGTTATTAAGCTTCAAAAATTGGCTAACTTTTTAAAGGGTGATATTCATCACTGTTTTAATGAGGCGACTAAATGTCCGACCAGAACACTCAATGTGAAATACATGCCGTTTTGTCAAATAATGGCCGATTTTAACCATTGTTGTTGAGCTCGATTGCAATTTTTGATGTTTTTCTAATATTTGAGTTTGGATGATATTCACTTGATAGTTCGGAAAGAAGTAAGGGCGGAAAAATGCTTGACAATTTAAAAGAAAAATTGCATAACCACAGGGGCTTAAGAACATGACTGGACGATTTGTGATGCCAATAAAAAGATTCACCCTCATTTTCTATCAAAAGAAAGCTACAGCTAATATAATAAAAACGTGAGAAAAATGTAAAAGGACCTATTTTTGAAAAATTATCATTTAATTGGCATTATAAAGCGTTGGTACATGTGTTTTTCGATCTAAAAAAATTGTTGGCAGTTGAGTCGCCCAAAGGTGGAAATATTTACATTAGACTGCCCCAAATTTGTATGGGAAATTAAAAACCTGTTAAATGTTATGCGCTGCAGGCTAAAATTGTTTCTAGTCCTAGTACAAGATCTCATGCCAAATTTGGGCCAGATCGGATCACGGGAAGGGGTCGCTCAACGAGCTTGAAGTTTGTATGGGATCTCGAGACATTTTGCTTGGAAGAAACATGAAAAACCTGTTTTTCATTAATAACTTTGGTTCTCGTTGGTCGATTTCTTTTAAAAATGGTTTTTCTTAAAGGATGGTATTCATCACTGTCAATGAGTCGGGGGGTCGAACATATTGACGCCTCATTAACAGTAATGAATACCACCGTAAAAAAGTTAGCCCATTTTTGAAGCCTAAGAACTTTTTTATCTTAACTCTTATCGAAATGCAGTCTTCGGATGAAATATTTATCTTAATTCAGGCTTTTAGAAAAATTGTTTTTGAAAGAAATCGACCGACGGGAACCAAAGTTATTAATGAAAAACTGTTTTTTTTATTGGCATCACAAATCGTCCAGTCATGCTCTTAAGCCCCTGTGGTTATGCAATTTTTCTTTTAAATTGTCAAGCATTTTTCCGCCCTTACTTCTTTCCGAACTATCAAGTGAATATCATCCAAACTCAAATATTAGAAAAACATCAAAAATTGCAATCGAGTGCAACAACAATGGTTAAAATCGGCCATTATTTGATGAAACGGCATGTATTTCACATTGAGTGTTCTGGTCGGACATTTAGTCGCCTCATTAAAACAGTGATGAATATCAGCCTTAAAAAAGTTAGCCAATTTTTGAAGCTTAATAACTTTTTTATCTTAACTTCAATTGAAATGAAACCTTCGGATGAAATATTTTTCATAGTTAAGGCTTTAAGAAAACCCGTTTTTGAAAGAAATCGGTCGAAGGAGACAAAAGTTATTGATGAAAAACTGGTTTTTCATGTTCCTCTCGAACAAAATGTCTCAAAACCCCATACAAACTTCAGGCTCGTTGAGCGACCCCTTCCCGTGGTCCGATCTGGCCCAAATTTGGCATGAGATCTTGTACTAGGCCCAGGATCAATTTTAGCCTGCAGCGTATAACTTTTTCAAAAGTCGGGTCATTTGGGGCAGTCTAACCCCCATGCATGCCATTTCGTCATTTCAACCATTTTTGTTACATAAGTAGTCTAGGCCTAGGTCAGGCAAATAGAAATTCACTACAGCATCTTTGCAGCATTTTTTTACGTTTCGACAGAAAAATCAGCACTTTTTGAAAGATGAGTGTTATAGATGAGGCATGCTCAGTTTGGTAAAACTTGTAAACTTATCCAATGCAAAACTCTCTCGAAGCCTTAAACAAAGTTTCAGAAAGATGATTCTAATGAAACAAAATTTGATACCTGCTCACTGCTCGGTGATTTATTCAGATCAATTTGACATTTATGCGCTTTTTTTTTTGTTTTTTTCTTCTGTTTTCCACCCCTGGGTCTAGGTGAACCTCAAGGGGAGAGTTCGATTACTTGATCCCCTTTTCCTGGTTTCATCATTTCTTTTAGGAACACCTAAAACCATAATTTTTTTCCCAGAAAAACTCACAGAAGCTTTGTTTTATGAATATAAACAACCTTTGTTCCTTTGTGTTTGAAAGACTTATAATTTATCGGGATTCGATAATAACACATTTCTTCGTACACTTTTGAAGAAATGATCTCAACGGCGTTGTAGGATATCGTAACCCTAGCCCAAGTAGTTTTTTTTTAGGATAACCATAAAAGGTTTATCTCGATGGCGCAGAATCGAAACAGCAAAGAACAAGCCCATCCCAACCCGGAATTCGAAACAAAATTGTCATTAAAACAAGTACGAGGATAGTGCACATTCACTATCAAGATATGTCCACTATGCGCATAAAACAGCGCTGAACTTGTAATGACCGCAGTGCAAGGATTTCTCCTCACCTTAATAGCTAAGCGCCATAAGAAGAAACAGATCTAGCCTCTAGCTTTGTAGCGTTCTTCGTCAAAGTCACGACCAGGCCAGCCAAAGCCGGCTGGCTCAGCCTAACACGTGCTTGTTGTTGTTGTTGGGGTTCTACATTATTACCTTCAAGAATGGTCGAGTTCTTAGATACTTATTGCCAGATCGCCCCCTCACTCACCCTTCTTTTCGACCTCTCCAAATAGGTATCTAGGTTGACTTACCGAGAAAAAAGCGACTGCTGCAGCTACACCAAAAAATGAGCCCGATGGCCGCTGCTAGAATTTGCATTTGATATGGCATTTCTCTTCGGTTATTCACGGTATGGTTTCTACTACCTACAATTATTTCTCTGATTTCTTCCAATCAAATCACACCTATCGAGGGCACTTGGGGTTGATCCGAATGGTCTAACCCAGTTCGATTCTCAACATGTATCCGTGTCACACGCTGTAGCTGTAGGTATGCAAGACAACTCTTGAAACTCTTTTCACTCAATCAAACCATTATAATTTCTTGAGGCCGGTGGCATTTCTTGCAGCTGTTTGGCTTTTCTCACATATCACGCACATCCGTCCCAAATCGTACGTGCGACCCCAAGGCGAATCGATTCAATTTTCTAGATCACTGAACTCGAGATAGCACTTTTTATGGGTCCCCACATGTAAAACGTATGCAGGTATCAAAAGCCACCCCAAAATGATACGTTCACTTCACACCGGAATTACAAATCAACCTTCTTTAAAATATGTATAGGCAAAGGCGCGAGCACCTCACATTTCGAAAACGGTTTTGAACTCCAAACAGCTGGCCCGGCAACGATAAACGAAGTGTTGTGAATCGAAAAGTAATTCTCTGCTGGACCCTTTCACAGATTGCCCCGACCTTGGTTCGGGTAGAGGTTTCGGGACCTTGAAAATTCTGGATCGGGTACTGGTTGTCCCAAAATAGTTCAACTTTTAATTCGCCAAACTCGTAACTCGTTACTAAACTGTTTGTAGAACTCCGTCCGCGTGCTCTAGAAGATTTTCGAAAGAAGTTTACGCGCGCACGTCCAACTTCGCCGCCGTACGATCAGCAACTGCGTCCGATCGGAGTTTTGTTGATCGTAGTAACAGTTTTTATGAATGGAAGACCGGACAGTCGGCCCACAACACCACTCATTCGAGTTCATAACGTCAGAAATCGCAAAGGGGGTCTCACTCAGGATGAACCTCTGACTGGACACAGTACCGGACAAATGCTGAGTTCCGCTTGGCGAAAGCGCAGCCTCTTGTACGTCGAGCAATACCGGTTTCCCCATTTTTTTTAATTTTTTTTTTTGAAAATCGATACCCACCATTGTTCGTGCGGAATTAAAGGCTTAAATTTAAACTGGAGCAATGGGAACTCCATCGCGCGCGCTTCTGAGAAGATACACTGTCGACTGCATACAGTTATGAAAAAAAGAATGCGAGAAAATTATGCTCGCTTTTGGGAAATTCGCAAGCGAGGATAAATATTCCCCAATAACGGGGGTTTCCCTTTTTCCTGGAAAGTTGAAAGGTAGGATTTTTCAGGATGGGTCTTAAGCTCTTCCAACTTTTCTCCATAATTGTAATTTATGGATGCCTATGATATTTTGAAAAGACAAAAAATCGTTGAATTTTTCAAAACTATTCCAATGGGTAAAAAAATGCTTTTGTTGAAAAGCGAAAAAAGAACACTTGAATTTGCAAAATTGCTTTAGCTTGACTGTATTGTTTTTAAATGATTTTTTTTCTTTATTTACTTCGCGGAACGAGAGGGGCTCAAAAAATCATCGCTATTGATGATAAAATCGTTTAAAAAAGACTTCGACAGAAATAAAAATTTGAAATAAAAAGCTTAACTGAAACAATAATCATAACGCTACAAAATCGGAAAGAAATATAATGTATGCATACTGGCTGAAATATTACATGACTAAGAAATAAAAAAAACATGATTGTTTTGGTCTATTTAAGTATTCAGCTGAAACTAGGTGAACTATCTGAACCCAAATAGGTATTCTTAAAGTCTGCTTCATTTAATATTGGAACACAAACAATTGCGTGTAGTTCAGTCATTTATTAACGAATTCATAATTTGTTTTTCATACAAATGTAGCATTTTCTTTACTCTTTCATAAAAAAAAAAATTAAAAAAAATTATTCATTGCTGTTTCGAAGAAATTCTCGTACTTTTCCCGTAATACGGCACATTAGGCGGCGCACACCCTTTTCGTCCACCGTTTTGGCGATTTGATTCCACCAGTTCTTCATTTGAGTCATGTTCCTAACAAGTTTTCCCTTTGCCTTAAGCCTCCGCTTCGTGATTGCCCAGTATTTCTCTATCGGCCGGAACTGGGGGCAGTTTGGGGGGTTGAGGTCCTTCGGTATTACGCTGACCCCGTTCGTTGCGTACCATTCCATAACCGTTTTGCTGTAATGGCAGCTTGCGAGGTCTGGCCAAAACATTACTGGACGGTCGTGGGCACGAATAAACGGCAGAATCCGTTTCTGTAGGCACTCTTTTTTGTAGACTTCTGATGTCATTGTCTTGTCAGTGAGAAAGACTTTGGTTTTCTGCCCACAACTGCATATCCCCTGCCAAATCATGTACTTGCGGGCGAATTTATCCGCAAACACGAACTTAAATTTTGCAGGTACATCCCCCCGAGCCGTCGCCAAATAAAATTTTTTACCTGGGATTTGCCCAAAGTCCGCCTTCACGTAGGTCTCATCGTCCATCAGAATACATCCGTCGAACTTGGTCAGCACTTGGTCGTACAGCTTTCGAGCACGGATTCTGGCCACATTGTTCTGCTTCAGCGTCCGATTTGGCTGTTTGCTGGCTCGAAATGACCTTATTCCTTCCCGGAGACGAATTCGTCGCACCGTACTGTGAGCGGCCTGGAACTTATTGGCCAAATCGCGGTCTGAAAGATTGGGATTCCTCTTGACGGCCTTGATGACTTTCCCATGCAGTTTCCGGTCGACAGTTCCACTCCGACGCTTCGAATGCGGCTTCCGAGCCGTCGTCAATGTTTCCTTGTACTGCTTGATAACACGCCATACGGTATTTCTGGGCATTTTAAGCTGTTTAGCTAGCTTCGATGCCGACAACAATGGATTTTCAAGAAAACTGTGCACAATTTGATCTCTCCGTTCGGCTTCCATGGCGGTTGTTTACAAAATGCTATCATTTGGTGTAATGACATAAATACATGGTGAAAGGTAATGAATTTCCCGACACGTGGGTGAAAAAAGTTTCCAAATCCGTCCACTAGGAGCGCCACAATGAGCAAAAGAATACAAGAATAAATTTTTCGCCAAACTTTTCGATTTCGATGGATCGCTTATCATGAGGTACCTCCTTACCAACAATTGCGTTGAAAAATTGCGGCCCAGGAAGAGCGGCAGTCCAGTGAGCGGCAGTGTCCAGTTTGCAATAAGTTTCATCGTCCACCAAAATGCAACGGTTACTTTGCTTCTTCAAAATCGTATCGAGGCTTCAACATCCGCGTTTTGTTTAAGATGTCTCTGCTGCATGTAGGTCTTAATGTGGTTCCTTCGTTTTATAATTTGGACGGTCCCAACGGAAATTTTCAGTTTCTTGGCAATCCTTCGAACAGAATTGTGTTCATGTGACAACAAAAGCTTAACCCATTTCTTCTCGATTTGTGGATTCACTGTGCCTCTTCTGGTTTCGGATCTTGGCAAATCTTCAAGAGTATGGTGCTCTCCAAACCTCCTGATGATTTGATAAACCGCAAACTTGATCGTTTTACAAGCTTTGCAATATTTCTATACAATAGTCCATCTGAGCAGTACTTTTGAATTATAAAAACACGGGTTTCTTTATCAATTCGTCCCATTTTACGAAATCCAGTCGCTTTCTCACAAAAAAAATATGTCAGTGCTTTGTCAACAAACTTTTATACACGGTGAAACCAGTTTCATCAAATTTGGGTTAATCGTCAACTTTTTATCGCAATATATAGGTGTCCGTTTTATAAAATGAACAATCCTTAACTTCTTCCAGTGATGATTGAAATACTTTTTCTCTTTTTATAATTTTACGAAAATACAAAATTTCAGGTCTAGAAAGATAAAAGAAAAGCAATGAAAATACAGAAACAAAATAAGGGTAGATTGGGTACACTGAGTAAGCGTTGATTCAGATGAATGTCACGAATTTTTGCTTCGTAGTAAATTTTTCCTTTCGCTAGTGAAAAAAGTGTGAATAATAGCATTATCGATATAAAAATTTAAATGCTAATAATAGCGATGGTTAACACAATCGTGGAAAATACTACGCCATTAATAAATTTTGCATAAATTGCTTAGTAAGAGGTCAGAAAAGCTAATCCTTTTGACGAAAATATTTCTCCTTAACGGATTCATAGTCCACGCAGTAGAAAGTTAAGAATGAATAACTGTACGCTGGTTCGTAGCTTGTAGCACGTTGAAGTCACTGTGAATTTTGGATCAATCAATCCTGAATGGCAGCTTGAAGGTAGGTATATGAGGTTTGCAATTTGTTATCTTTCAAATTGACTATGATCAGTCTATAGATAATTCAATTTCTGGTTTTGGGAGCCGAATCGTTCAACTAAATAAAAACTAGTTCCTTAGTATTGGTAAGCTTACACGGATAAAAAAGTCTACATGTTTGAATTAGCATAGTTGGCAGTTCTTTGTCACTAGTTTTTAACTGAACTGAACTATCATTTTGCTCAATTAACATCGACATATACATTAGTACAAATTTGCGTGTGTTTAAAGTTGATTTGGCTGTAGAGGATTTCCCAACTGTTAATCGCTACAATAAACCAACATATGGTAGATTTGGCTATTCAACTCAAGTCGTTCCAGTACACTAACAGTTAGTTCTCAAATATCACTGATGTTAAATTGGACCCTAAAATTTTGAACATCCAAAATTTAATTCTCAGATGAACAAGTAAGATATTATTTGAATCAGAAAACAGAATAAAAACAGTGAAATCTTATTTGAATCAGAAAACAGAAAAAAAACAGTTGAAAGAGGTATTTGTTTGTTTGTGAAAAAAATGTTGACCAACAGGAAACGGAAAAGTCAATTAATTGATTTTTATTAAGTTTTTTCTTTTCCAAAACAGTTTCATTTGGACAAGATGCTACAGTAGGCAAACTTTGATCTCTGGAAGACCAATCCGGATGGTGCAAGGAGAAATTAATGAGTAGAATCTTCACATAAGCGACATTTTTTGAGTATTGGCATCATTCTAACGAAAACTTTCGTTTTCTTTCAGGGCCAGGACGAACTTTCCCTAGCGAGCATCGAATTAGTTTTCCGACCACGAAATCACTCGTCCTGGCTGAAACCTCATTGGCCCTGAACAATTTTGCATGTAGCGGAGGATTAAGAAATAACAAAATATTTCCCCTGCTTAAATTCTTGGCAAGGGTCTTGGCAAATTCAGCCCTAGGCTCAGCATTTATGATCTATAGTGGACGCGTAGTTGGATTGCTGATATATTTATAAATTTTTCTGTTTGTATACAGTAACAAGTTTCCTTGCATCACGGACGTCATAAATTGGTCGACGAATTTCAAGACGGTCGTCCATATTCGGTTTGACATTTGCACAGGTAACTGTTTGCAAACTGTTTGAAGATGACGTTTTTTGGGGGTTGATTGTTTTCGGTTCGATGTACGGATTGAAGGAAGATTTTTTTTAACTCGAAAGAAAGCCCCCTAGACATGTTTTTGTGGGTGAGTTGGCCTTTAAAAATCTGATCTTTTGTTCAAACAGTTGTGAACTCAAACAGCTAAGTCTAGAGTTGATACAAGTTCATATTCAAGCATAGCTCATCTTAAAAAAAATCAACCCCCTGATAGCTGTCTCTTGGTATTTTTCTAGTAGGATGTTAGTCATGTTGGAAGAGTGCTTCTTCATCTAGCTGCAGAACTTCTAGGCGGGGATTAACCCTGAAAACTCATCGTTGAGCATAATTAAAATACCACCGACTTTACTTTGTTCTTCCTGTTTCATCGGAGAGGTGTCATTTTTACGATGACTCACATGGACTCCGGTTAGGCAACGACGCGTTCCTTTCCGGTACGAACTGGTTCAATTGCAAACCATGCCTACTACCGAACGACGTCAAACCACCCACTGCTTGGGGGCTTGAGGATGACCAAAACAGAAAATCGAAAGAAAAAAACTACGGTCCAGCTGTTTGGGTTTCCCGAACATCAGCACCGGTAGAACTCAGAAAGTTCATTCGACGCTCATCTGCCCGATCGTTGAGTGCAATGGGGATCAAACTGCTTGTTGAGTTGAAAAGTGAGTTCCAAAACAGTGTTCTAATCAATGTAGGTATTCCTAAAGCCTAGTCCACACTAGGCAACTCGGACTGCGATTTCGGTTGCTGAGACTTTGTTTTTGTTTACATTTGATGATGTCTCGTCTCAAGTCTCCCGACAGATATGGGAGACCTTCAGCAACCAAGATGTAAACATAAACAAATCTCAGCAACCGGAATCGCAGTTCAAGTTGCCGAGTGTGGACTAGGCTTAACAGGCGAGTAGTTTTTTTTTCATCCGGTAGGTAGGCTCAATATTTCATCCCCGTGCTACAAACAGTTGAAGAAAAAAAAAACCCGTCAAAAATTTCCGCTATCAAATTTTTAATCATTAGTACTAGCAGGCTTTGATTTTCTTCCCAGTACACGTAAGCTTTGGATGGTCGTTTCTAAAGGTCGGCCCATATGGTGATGGTGAAAACAACCCTGTCAAAGAGAAAAAAAAATCGTATGAAAAATGGGTGCCATGAGTTTTGGTTCGTGGGAATAAAAGCGAAAGTTGTATTGGAGGGTCCCTTTTCTTAGGTGGGAGGGGCCAAAAACTGTTACTAGAACCTCACTTAGACAGACAAACATACATATATATGGGGAAAGTGAGCTTTAACGTGGCATGCTCCTTATCTTGGCATGCCAAAATGCATTTTGGTGATTCACATGTCAAACATCGGCCTAAAAATAAAAAAAAAAACCAAACATAAAAGAAAATCGCATATTTCAACATTCTGCATATCATTTATCCACAATTGAATCCTAATAACTGCGTATATTATATTTTTCACATGACAAACTGCAATTAAAATTATGATCTTCGGAAAAAGCTGAAATGTCCAACTCATCTTTAAATATTAGAATTCCGATCTGAAATTTTAAAATTTCCATACCTATAATTTTTAAATTTTCTCATTTTTGTAATTTTTGTCATTTTTGTCTTTTTTTGTCATTTTTGTCATTTTTGTCATTTTTGTAATTTTTGTAATTTTTGTAATTTTTGTAATTTTTGTCATTTTTGTAATTTTTGTAATTTTTGTAATTTTTGTCATTTTTGTCATTTTTGTCATTTTTGTCATTTTTGTCATTTTTGTCATTTTTGTCATTTTTGTCATTTTTGTCATTTTTGTCATTTTTGTCATTTTTGTCATTTTTGTCATTTTTGTCATTTTTGTCATTTTTGTGAATTTTGTCTGTTTTGTCATTTTTGTCACTTTTGTCCCTTTTGTCATTTTTGTCATTTTTGTCATTTTTGTAATTTTTGCCATTTTTGTCATTTTTGTCATTTTTGTCATTTTTGTCATTTTTGTCATTTTTGTCATTTTTGTCATTTTTGTCATTTTTGTCATTTTTGTCATTTTTGTCATTTTAGTCATTTTTGTCATTTTTGTCATTTTTGTCATTTTTGTCATTTTTGTCATTTTTGTCATTTTTGTCATTTTTGTCATTTTTGTCATTTTTGTCATTTTTGTCATTTTTGTCATTTTTGTCATTTTTGTCATTTTTGTCATTTTTGTCATTTTTGTCATTTTTGTCATTTTTGTCTTTTTTGTCATTTTTGTCTTTTTTGTAATTTTTGTCATTTTTGTCATTTTTGTCATTTTTGTCATTTTTGTCATTTTTGTCATTTTTGTCATTTTTGTCATTTTTGTCATTTTTGTCATTTTTGTCATTTTTGTCATTTTTGTCATTTTTGTCATTTTTGTCATTTTTGTCATTTTTGTCATTTTTGTCATTTTTGTCTTTTTTGTAATTTTTATAATTTTTGTCATTTTTGTCATTTTTGTCATTTTGTCATTTTTGTCATTTTTTGTGTTTTTTGTCATTTTTGTCATTTTTGTCATTTTTGTCATTTTTGTCATTTTTGTCATTTTTGTCATTTTTGTCATTTTTGTCATTTTTGTCATTTTTGTCATTTTTGTCATTTATGTTATTTTTGTCATTTTTGTCATTTTTGTTATTTTTTGTCATTTTTGTCATTTTTGTCATTTTTGTCATTTTTGTCATTTTTGTCATTTTTGTCATTTTTGTCATTTTTGTCATTTTTGTCATTTTTGTCATTTTTGTCATTTTTGTCATTTTTGTCATTTTTGTCATTTTTGTCATTTTTGTCATTTTTGTCATTTTTGTCATTTTTGTCATTTTTGTCTTTTTTGTAATTTTTATAATTTTTGTCATTTTTGTCATTTTTGTTAATTTTGTCATTTTTGTCATTTTTTGTCTTTTTTATCATTTTTTGTCTTTTTTGTCTTTTTTGTCATTTTTGTCATTTTTGTCATTTTTGTCATTTTTGTCATTTTTGTCATTTTTGTCATTTTTGTCATTTTTGTCATTTTTGTCATTTTTGTCATTTTTGTCATTTTTGTCATTTTTGTCATTTTTGTCATTTTTGTCATTTTTGTCATTTTTGTCATTTTTGTCATTTTTGTCATTTTTGTCATTTTTGTCATTTTTGTCATTTTTGTCATTTATGTTATTTTTGTCATTTTTGTTATTTTTTGTCATTTTTGTCATTTTTGTCATTTTTGTCATTTTTGTCATTTTTGTCATTTTTGTCATTTTTGTCATTTTTGTCACATTGTCATTTTTGTAATTTTTGTCATTTTTGTCATTTTTGTCATTTTTTGTCATTTTTGTCATTTTTGTCATTTTTGTCATTTTTGTCATTTTTGTCATTTTTGTCATTTTTGTCATTTTTGTCATTTTTTCACTTTTGTCATCTTTGACATTTTTGACATCTTTGTCATTTTTGTCATTTTTGTCATTTTTGTCACTTTTGTCATTTTTGTCAATTTTGTAATTTTTCTAATTTTTGTAATTTTTGTAATGTTTGTAATTTTTGTAATTTTTGTAATTTTTGTCATTTTTGTCATTTTTGTAATTTTTGTAATTTTTGTAATTTTTGTAATTTTTGCAATTTTTGTAATTTTTGTAATTTTTGTAATTTTTGTAGTTTTTGTAATTTTTGTAGTTTTTGTAATTTTTGTAATTTTTGAAATTTTTGTAATTTTTGTAATTTTTGTAATTTTTGTAATATTTGTAATTTTTGTAATTTTTGTAATTTTTGTAATTTTTGTAATTTTTGTAATTTTTGTAATTTTTGTAATTTTTGTAATTTTTGTAATTTTTGTAATTTTTGTAATTTTTGTAATTTTTGTAATTTTTGTAATTTTTGTAATTTTTGTAATTTTTGTAATTTTTGTAATTTTTGTAATTTTTGTAATTTTTGTAATTTTTGTAATTTTTGTAATTTTTGTAATTTTTGTAATTTTTGTAATTTTTGTAATTTTTGTAATTTTTGTAATTTTTGTAATTTTTGTAATTTTTGTAATTTTTGTAATTTTTGTAATTTTTCTAATTTTTGTAATTTTTGTAATTTTAGTAATTTTTGTAATTTTTGTAATTTTTGTGATTTTTGTGATTTTTGTGATTTTTGTGATTTTTGTGATTTTTGTCTTTTTTGTCATTTTTGTCATTTTTGTCACTTTTGTCACTTTTTGCACTTTTGTCATTTTTTTCCTTTTTGTCATTTTTGTCGTTTTTGTCATTTTTGCATTTTTGTCATTTTTGTCATTTTTGTCATTTTTGTCTTTTTTGTCATTTTTGTTTTTTTTGTAATTTTTGTAATTTTTGTAATTTTTGTAATTTTTGTCATTTTTGTCATTTTTGTCATTTTTGTCATTTTTGTCATTTTTGTCATTTTTGTCTTTTTTGTAATTTTTATAATTTTTATAATTTTTGTCATTTTTGTCATTTTGTCATTTTTGTCATTTTTTGTCTTTTTTGTCATTTTTTGTCTTTTTTGTCTTATTTGTCATTTTTGTCATTTTTGTCATTTTTGTCATTTTTGTCATTTTTGTCATTTTTGTCATTTTTGTCATTTTTGTCATTTTTGTCATTTTTGTCATTTATGTTAATTTTGTCATTTTTGTCATTTTTGTCATTTTTGTTATTTTTTGTCATTTTTGTCATTTTTGTCATTTTTGTCATTTTTGTCATTTTTGTCATTTTTGTCATTTTTGTCATTTTTATCATTTTTGTCATTTTTGTCATTTTTGTCATTTTTGTCATTTTTGTCATTTTTGTCGTTTTTGTCATTTTTGTCATTTTTGCCATTTTTGTCATTTTTGTCATTTTTGTCATTTTTGTCATTTTTGTCATTTTTGTAATTTTTATCATTTTTGTCATTTTTGTCATTTTTGTCATTTTTGTCATTTTTGTCATTTTTGTCATTTTTGTCATTTTTGTCATTTTTGTCATTTTTGTCATTTTTGTCATTTTTGTAATTTTTGCAATTTTTGTAATTTTTGTAATTTTTGTTATTTTTGTAATTTTTGTAATTTTTGTAATTTTTGTAATTTTTGTAATTTTTGTAATTTTTGTAATTTTTGTAATTTTTGTAATATTTGTAATTTTTGTAATTTTTTTATTTTTGTCATGTTTGTCATTTTTGTCATTTTTGTCACTTATAAAATTTTTGTAATTTTTGTCATTTTTGTAATTTTTGTCATTTTTGTAATTTTTGTAATTTTTGTAATTTTTGTAATTTTTGTAATTTTTGTAATTTTTGTAATTTTTGTAATTTTTGTAATTTTTGAAATTTTTGTAATTTTTGTAATTTTTGTAATTTTTGTCATTTTCTTAATTTTTGTAATTTTTGTAATTTTTGTAATTTTTGTAATTTTTGTAATTTTTGTAATTTTTGTAATTTTTGTAATTTTTGTAATTTTTGTAATTTTTGTAATTTTTGTAATTTTTGTAATTTTTGTAATTTTTGTAATTTTTGTAATTTTTGTAATTTTTGTAATTTTTGTAATTTTTGTAATTTTTGTAATTTTTGTAATTTTTGTAATTTTTGTAATTTTTGTAATTTTTGTAATTTTTGTAATTTTTGTAATTTTTGTAATTTTTGTAATTTTTGTAATTTTTGTAATTTTTGTAATTTTTGTAATTTTTGTAATTTTTGTCATTTTTGTAGTTTTTGTCATTCTTGTAATTTTTGTAATTTTGGCTTTTTCGTAATTTTTTTTAATTTTGTCATTTTTGTCATTTTTGTCATTTTTGTGATTTTTGTGATTTTTGTGATTTTTGTGATTTTTGTCATTTTTGTCATTTTTGTCATTTTTGTCATTTTTGTCATTTTTGTCATTTTTGGTATTTTTGTCATTTTTGTCATTTTTGTCATTTTTGTCATTTTTGTCATTTTTGTCATTTTTGTCATTTTTGTCATTTTTGTCATTTTTGTCATTTTTGTCATTTTTGTCATTTTTGTCATTTTTGTCATTTTTGTCACATTTGTCATTTTTGTCATTTTTGTCATTTTTGTCATTTTTGTCATTTTTGTCATTTTTGTCATTTTTGTCATTTTTGTCATTTTTGTCATTTTTGTCATTTTTGTCATTTTTGTCATTTTTGTCATTTTTGTCATTTTTGTCATTTTTGTCATTTTTGTCATTTTTGTCATTTTTGTCATTTTTGTCATTTTTGTCATTTTTGTCATTTTTGTCATTTTTGTCATTTTTGTCATTTTTGTCATTTTTGTCATTTTTGTCATTTTTGTCATTTTTGTCATTTTTGTCATTTTTGTCATTTTTGTCATTTTTGTCATTTTTGTCATTTTTGTCATTTTCGTCATTTTTGTCATTTTTGTTATTTCTGTCATTTTTTTCATTTTTGTTATTTTTTGTAGTTTTTGTAATTTTTGTAATTTTTGTAATTTTTGTAATTTTTGTCATTTTTGTAATTTTTGTCATTTTTGTAATTTTTGTCATTTTTGTCATTTTTGTCATTTTTGTCATTTTTGTCATTTTTGTCATTTTTGTCATTTTTGTCATTTTTGTCATTTTTTTCATTTTTGTCATTTTTGTCATTTTTGTCATTTTTGTCATTTTTGTCATTTTTGTCATTTTTGTCATTTTTGTCATTTTTGTCATTTTTGTCATTTTTGTCATTTTTGTCATTTTTGTCATTTTTGTCATTTTTGTCATTTTTGTCATTTTTGTCATTTTTGTCATTTTTGTCATTTTTGTCATTTTTGTCATTTTTGTCATTTTTGTCATTTTTGTCATTTTTGTCATTTTTGTCATTTTTGTCATTTTTGTCATTTTTGTCATTTTTGTCATTTTTGTCATTTTTGTCATTTTTGTCATTTTTGTCATTTTTGTCATTTTTGTCATTTTTGTCATTTTTGTCATTTGTCATTTTGTCGTTTTTGTCATTTTGTCACTTTTGTCATATTTGTCATTATGCAGAGGCGAATTTCCCAGCAAGCCTCTATAATAAAACAAACAACAAACATCTTTGTCATTTTTGTCATTTTGTCATGTTTGTCATTTTTATCATTTTTGTCATTTTGGTAATTTTTGTCATTTTTGTCATTTTTGTCATTTTTGTCATTTTTGTCATTTTTGTCATTTTTGTCATTTTTGTCATTTTTGTCATTTTTGTCATTTTTGTCATTTTTGTCATTTTTGTCATTTTTGTCATTTTTTGTCATTTTTGTCATTTTTGTTATTTTTGTCATTTTTGTCTTTTTTGTCCTTTTTGTCATTTTTGTCATTTTTGTCATTTTTGTCATTTTTGTCACTTTTTCCGAAAAAAAAAATTTTTTTTGACATTAAAGTTTATCATTTCTTTTTTAGCAAGGCTCCACAAAATCCAATTCAGGTAGACACCAATTGGTTAGGAAGTTCAAAATTTGCCGAGTCATCGTCTGTCGATCTCAATGAGACACCCAGAAACCGCAAAACGAACCTCATGTGGAGTTTAGAAGTAGCGTATAAAATTCATAACATCTCACCTGGAGTGGAACAAATTGGTTCCTATCAAAACAATTTAGGTGCAAATGGGGTTGCTGGCTGCTGCACCCATATCGTCTCCAAGGTTTGCCAGATCTAATTTAGGGGTTCCCAGATTTGCATAGATAGCATTCAAATTGCGTGTGTGTAGGTACAGGAAGCAAAATCTGCAGAAAAAATTAACATTAACATAGTAGTTTCGTTCGTGTGCCTTTTTTTCTTCCTTTAAGAAAAGTATGCCAAAAAATGCAAAACTTTTTTGAGGTCCCTCGCAAATCACTCATTTGGCAGGGTGTGAATTACTCACCTGAATTCGCGAAACCGCACCTCAAACATGCGTAGATAGACACTGGAGAAAAAAAGTTTGCTATTAAGAGTCATAAAATAACTAGTAGGATAATTGAATTTACATTGTACACAGTAACAAAAATTAAGTTAAAAAACTATATAAAAGAATTTTATCCGTAACAAAATTTTTTTACTAGAATGTTGGGATATTCAAATGATAAGATTTTTTGAATTTCGTTCTCAGATCACAGTAAAACAAATTTTTACTGGTACCGAATTTCATACCAAATGCAGACCTTCACCTTAACCACAGTCGAAAACACGAACAGTCGAAGGAAAAAAGCAGCAACAACAAAAAAATTAAACTATAACCGCGAACGCATCCACATTAATAATTGCAGCAGCAGCCGCAAAAATCCGCTGCCTAATTGTGTTTGCAAACTGAATGCAGGCGAAGCTGAAATCTAGCCTAAAGTTTAAGCGTATTGTTGCCGGACGACCTTGAACATGAAAACATTCAATGCCCAATCGAGATCAATCGAATGCGTTTGTTGGGTGTGTTGTGTGAAGATCATTGACATGCTTTCCTCGTTGCTAAATCATTTCTGTACCTAAGTTCGTCTTCTCTCCAGCTTAATTTAGGATGAGTACGCGCAACTAATTTAAATAACATTTAATCGTTCACGCTCGGGAATTAATCGCCCTATTACCCTGGGTGGTGGCGATAAAGTGGCTCAAATGGCTGCGGCAAGAATCGAACAACGTCTTTGAAATGCCCCCGGTGTGTGGCCGGATGAGACCGGCCGCGAAAATTGTATCTGATTCCCACCCGATGCTGTTGCTTCTAGCAGAAACCACCGATTTTGCGTTAAGCTAAATATTCCGAAGCTTTGTACGTTGTAGGTATGTTCGACAATGGCCCTAATGTTAGTACGGTGTGTGGCTTAGTTGTTTCTTTTTTTTTTTTTTGTTATTGTTGTTCGGATAAATAAATTCAAACGGGTCGAGTGCGATTAGTTGCGGTTGGTGGTGGTCATCCTTCCAGTTCCGTGAGGGAACAAAAAAAGAAACCACAAAATACCATGATTATGAAAAATATCCGATCGTTAAGTTAGTCAGCATATTCTGAATCCCGAAATATCCGGATTGGCGACAAGCTTTAGAACTTAATCTGATTTGATAAAACTATGGCTAAAATCTTCCAATAAAAGTAATGTTGCCTACCTACCTAAGTATCTGGCGCCGCCCTTCGCACAAAAGTCCAAAGCCGAGAAAAGCTGTCAGAAAGTTGATTTTTGAAGTGCTCATAATCATCTATCCCAGGGGTGAGCAACCTTTTTAACCAACGGGCCGATTTTAATTCAAAATATTTTCGGCGGGCCACATTAAAAAAAAAACAAAGATAAAAACTGTTGATTTGTTACAAATACAAATGTTTGACGTTTTTTTTTTCAAATCAGACGAATTTATGGGTGATTTACTTGACATTATTCGAAAAGAAATTTGACATCATTTTTGTATAACAACCGGACAATATCAGCTGCCCAGCAAACATTTTTGAAGGTATAACACAGGAACAACAGAATTATTCAAACAAATATACCAGATGAAAAGATTGTATTAAACTTACCAAAATAGCATATAGCTACAAAACTGGAGGCGATATATCTACAATGACAAGATTCCAACGATTCGATTTCCCTACAAAAAGCAAAATAAACGAAAAAAAAAATTTCCCCAACCGAGATTTGAACTCCAGTCCTCCGAGTTGGCTGTCCGATATCTTACCACGATGCCAACCCATCAACTGATGTGATACACGCCATAGCTCCATGGGTGAGATACTTTTTTTACGAACCGGTAAAAAGAGAAGACCGGAAAGAGTGTCAATTGAAGGACCGCCCATTTAACGTAAATCAGTTCACTCAAATCGTAAATGTTGAATCAGCATATTCTCAAATTTTTGGAGACATATTTACGAATTTATTATACAACTATCCGATTCAACTATTTTTGGGCAAAGTTTGTCGTAAATGAATGATGGAAAATCACTCAATACCAACGTGTTTACGATTGTTATTGAAAATGGCTTAATATTCGATTTGGATTATCATTTCTATTTGGATTATCATTTCTATTACGATTTCATGTTAGCTGGGTGAAATTGAATATGTCCGTCACTAAATCAAAATCAGGGATTGTTGTCGTTTTGGAATACATTAATTTATTTTTTCAATTAATTTGAACTTCTCTGCAATCATTCGTTCTTCCAAGCATAGACCATATTTTTATCATTTATATCACATTTTCCCTAAAAACGGTTTGTTTCAAAGATCTTTCTTCGATGCGTTTTTCTCGTTTCCATATAAAAATCTTTCTTGTTTAAACCGTTACAGTACCTATGATACTTTAATTCGAAGATTTTTTTGGAGCTATGTATATCCAATACATAACAGCAATAACTCAAAAAAGAATGAAATATTTTTTTCATTTTTGAAACCGTCTTTTCAGCGTTGGACGTTGAATCATTGTTCAAATTCCGAGGAAGAATGACCTTAACGGGTTAAACTCCTATCAAAAAGAAAAAAAAAATTGTTCAAATTCACTAATCAAAATTTCGGTTTTCTGTGCGTATTTCCATAAAGTCTTTCCACAGTTGCCCTCGAAGCCCTGATTTTTTTAGTAGAATAAGTGAGATTTTTTTTTACATAAAATGATGATGATATTTGCTGAAATCCTGGGAATAACAATAATTTTACAGATTTCGAAGTAAATTTTGGCATGAGTTTACATTCTTCATTTTTTTTTATTTTAAACTTATTTTAAAAAAATATTATAAATTAAATTTGGTGCTACTGGGATAGGATTTCTAACGCTAGTTTAAGAATATTTCTTGACTTTGTCAATAGGAATTGTTATTTTCCATGTGAAAACACTAAATTTTCAACGTCACAAACATCTCAAAACATTTTCACAGATTTTTTTAATCAAAAACTACAATTATGGGATAAATCATGAACAAATTTTTTCCGACAATTTTAATGCTTAGTCATGTCGATATGAAATCTTCAATTTCTCAACCATGTTTATTATCAAAACGAGGAAAGTCATATACGCTTAAATAAGCAAAAGCATTCCATTTGTTAATGATTTAATTTTTTGCTAGAATTTGATTACCTATGAAATAAGCATTTCCGTACAATTCAATAAAATAATCATATTTTCAAAAAAAAAAAAATCTGCTAAGTTAATTTATCATACAACTGAACCTGTGACAGAAATTTAAAACAACCCATCATCATGTGCTGATTAGTCCTCCGATTTTTTTTAATTGCCTTTGTCGACTTGGTATTGGTTAATGATTTTCAATTGGAAAACCTTGAAGGAATGGTTAAGAAAGCTGTATTTTAAATTAGAAAAAAAAACCCAATATAACGTTTCTGAATATAAAATTGCATTTGACCCTTTAAAAAAACAGATTGAATACTTAAGTTTTTCAAAAAAAAAAGTCACGAATCATAATGAGTGTGGGATAAATCCAAACAAAAACACGTGAAGTGCATATTTAAACAAGTCATCAATATATCAACTATTTTTGGTTTTATTGACTGGTTTTTTATATTAATTAAGGATCTATCACAGGAAAAATTGGAAAAATTAATCCAATTTCAGAAAGGCTTCGCGGGCCGCACAATAGGGTCTCGAGGGCCGCAAGCTCACCCCTGATCTATTCAAATATTTCATCATAAGGCTATGATCATTTAGTATCCGGGCAGTTACTAACGTGTGTATTTAAAAAACTATCCATTTGATCGAAAAACTTTCTATGGAGGAAATGAATATGACATTTAAACTAAAAATATTAAAAAAAATATTTATCAATGATTTTAAGAAATACTCTAACTTTTTCATAAAATCTCTTTTTTATCTTTGCACACTTTTTTCAGTCATGTTTTGATTTATTTTTTTTACCACAGAACCAAAACTTTTGCAAAATCATGATATTTTACACAATCTCACCTGGAAAAAGCAATTGGAATCTGGTTGGATCCTTTTCATGAGTTGGTATCTCGAAGAATTTGATCTCTTAAATCCGGTTTCAACATAAATTTTTTTGTCCATCAGAACACATCTGTCATATTGCGTAAAAACCGGATGCACAGATTGCGATCTTTGGATCTGATCATTATTAGTTATTAACTTGGTGTCTACTAGTCAGGCAAAACTTTTTGCCTCTTCCGGAAATGGATTTTTTGCACTATGTAGGGAGTCTTCATTCAGTTATCCAAAATAACCATAAACTTTTCACCATATTTAAGATCAAGAGTTGCACTCCGATAGTTGATTTGAACTTCGTGTGGATCCTAGAGTGGCTCCTTATACTTAATAACCATTTGGTACGAAAAAAAATCAGAAAAAATCAACAGTTCATGAGCTTTCGAGTCAACAATGAAGAATTTTCGAGGCACAAAATGCGCAAAAGGAGCAAATTTGTGCGAAATTATTTTTATCATGTCTTTTTGCATAGTAAATATCTCACACACACGTAAACTTAAAAATCTATCAAAAATAGGCAAGATAGTCCTTTTCATAACCAATATAACGCTATTAAATTTTTGCATATCCGAGCTCTATTAACGCAGCTATCACCAAAGTAAAGTGCCCGGATACTAAATGATCATAGCCTTATTCAGCCATTTTCAGGCTACATAAAATCATGAAAATTTACTCGTTCAGGAGTACTCAAAGAAATGCTAAGAAAAGTTTGAATATTTTATGAAAATTTGCAAGGAATTGCTGTAACATTGAATCACGAATAGATAATAAAATCGCGAATATATTTTTATTTGCAATTGTTTTTATATTTTTGGTAGACATATTTTATACCTAATTCAATAAACATTTGTGTATTGGGATAAAGTTGATTTTTTTTTATATGAAACCTAGTTGCAAAACACGATAAATATTTTAGATTTTCAAATTTCAACTAGAGATTAAAAAAATCCACATAACTCCATTCTAGTTTCACGTTGATAGATTCCCACATTTCTGGAATACAAAAAAAATGGTAATTGGGCTGCCTTTTTTGCCATTTTTGGAGAACGATTTTGAAGAGTTGGTTACCTTTTTCTTCAAATTTGAATTCTAACACGGAAAGTAATAAAAAGGTAAAATTTACCGAGTTAGCAAAGGTGAACGCTCGTGAAAGCCAAAAAGGTAACTTCTACCTCTTCGAGGTGAAACTCACCTCACAGCGAGGTAAAATTTACCTGAATCGAAAAAAGGTACAATTCACCGAGAAAAAAGGTGAATCCAAAAAAGGTAAATCTTACCTCGAAGCGAGGTGAAGTTCACCTGAATTGAGCTCAGTAAAAAAGTATAATTCATCTAGAAAAAAAAGGTAAATCCAAATAAGGTAAAACTTACCTCGTAGCGAGGTGAAATTGACCTGGATTGAGCTAAACAAAACGGTACAATTCAACTCGAACAAAAGTAACTATTTGACGAATCCGTTTATTGAGGTTAAGTTAAAGCTGTTTTGTCGTTCAGAAGGGAAGTTATGTTTCGTGCCAATATGAGAAAATCGGAACAGAATGGTAAGTTTTTTCTTAGATATCATTTAGTTGTGCTGGTTCTCGTCATAATACTATGCTTTTGTTTCAGATCGGCCCAGCTTCGAGGTGTATTCCACTACGTTATCCTCCAGATATTGTTCCGGTCGCGCCTCACCGGATTTGTCGAACGGAGAAGAGCATGAAAGTGTTAACGCAGTGCAGGAGGATTCAGTGGCCATTATGGCGCGGAAGAACGCGAAGCCGAATTGCCACGCCTGGCAAAAAAGGACTGTCCTCAATAATTTTTTCAAACGTGGTATTAAATTTCGAAAATAAATATTAGGTATGAATTTGAATGAATTTTGTTTTTATTTTTATTGAAGAAACCAATCAAACCAACTAGCATTTACCTTTTATATCAGTGAATGGAAAAACGGTATTATTTACTATTTTGCTACACAGAAAAAAAATTTGACTATTACGTGTCACTGAAAACTGCAACCTTTAAAATAAATCACCTGTATTACAAAACCTGTAATTTTAAATTGTTTTCCTTGAAAGTTAACGAAGATTCATTTATTATTACAGCAAATGTCCTGTGAAATAGTTGTACACTAAAAATTAAATGTCACGTAATCATGTTTTCGACCTGTAAAATTACGGTAAATGTCCTGCTCCTTTTTGTTACAGGACATTTGCGTAATTTTACAGGAAATAATTTTTGCTGTGTAGGTGAATGCGAAAAAGGTAAAATTTACCTTTTTGCTAGGTGAATTGAAAAAAGGTAAAATCTACCTTTTTGATAGGTGAATGAAAAAAAGGTAAAATTTACCTCGAAAGAGGGGTGGAAAAAAATCACCTCGCAAAAAGGTAAATTTTACCTTTTTTTTATTTTCCGTGTAAGCAAATAACCTCCCAGATCACGAACTACAGGGTGACAAAAAAGTCTGGTCACACTTTTTTGGGGTCGCCTGTAGCCTACATGTTGAATCTCTCTGGTGCCATCTATATGTCAAATGAAAGGGCTAACTCTGCTGCACAAAGTGGCAGAGTTTCGATTCTGTGCAGTTTGTTTACATTGAGTTGTGAGCCATGGCAGAGTTAAGAACAGCTGTTATCGCTGCTCGGTTGGCGCGCAGAGGACGATATTATTTTTCGGACGAGAAGCGGTTCGTTTTGGAGCAAACAGTCAATCGCCAAAATGATAGAGTTTGGAGTGTGAGCCTCCAGCAAGCTCCTGCGAACAAGCTGAACGTTTCCCGGTTCTAAAATAAGACGTCAGTGATGGTTTGGGGAGCCATTTGCAAGACAGGTAAACTGTCTCTTATTTTTATCGATAAAGGGGTCAAAATCAACGCAGCGTACTACCTGGACACGGTTTTGAAGAAAAATGTTCTGCCTCAAGCTGAACTATTGTTTGAAGACGATTACTACTGCTTCCAGCAAGATGGCGTCCCATCCCACCCCGAAAGGTTGTTCAGGCGTGATGTGAAAAAAACTTGACCGATTTCATTTCGAAGAATAGATGGCCTCCGTCGTCTTCGGATTTCAATCCACTGGATTATTTCGTGTGCGGATACATGATGTCGAAACTGAACGACTATAAAATAACAAATTTGGAGCAATTAATGCGATTTGTCACGAAAATCTGGGACGAGATGCCGATGGAGCACTTGCGCGCCGCTTGCGACGACTTTCCGAGACGTCTGAAGCTGGTTCGATCAGAGAAAGGTGGTATAATTCCGAGATATTTTCTGTAAAGTATCTTCATGAGTTACTGAAAAAAGCTTTGAAAGCCAAATTCAGATTTTCTTCTTATTTTTTGAAATATTGAGATTTTTCTGTGTGACCGGACTTTATTGTCACCCTGTAGATTGATATTTAATAGGATCTCTAGCTAGGTTCATTTTTATCAAAAATCGATTCATGAAACATGCATATCAAATTTTCAAGCACTATCAGTACGAATTTCTGTGTAATTTTTTAATGAGAAATAAATCCCAGATCATTATTAAATTACGGTTTCTCAAATATTCTTCTGATTATTGATCAAATCTTAGAACCTTTTTGCTGATCAAACTTCACAAAAATCACTGAAAACTACAAAAATAATAAGAAATTTTTATGGTTTTATTTTAAAAATCTATATATATAAAAAGCAATTTCTGTGGGTTTGTTGGTTTGTTTGTTTGTTTGTTTGTTTGTTTGTTTGTCCTCTATAGGCTCAGCCGTCTTAAGAGCTAGAGAGCTGAAATTGGGCATGGAGGCTCATTAGGACCAGGAATGATCGTTTTTCACGTTATTTTTTGTCGGATCGTGATGAAAATTTGCACAAGGGAGTTTTTAGAGATGAGAAATCGATTTCAGGTATTGAATTTTGGTACAGGGGTCGGCAAAACTTTCAGTTAACTTTTCAATATTTTTGTGATATTGACGTTAGTGTACATCAGATTGAGATAAAAATTTGCGCTCAGATGGTTTTAGGGACGGGCAATCGATTACCGGTATCAAATTTTGTGTGAGGGGCCAGCCAAAGGGGTCGTCCATATTCACTGTTCACTATTTTTGTGATACTGACATTATTAAACATCGGATTCAGATGAAAATTGGTACACGAGAGTTTCGAATGGCAAGCAATCGATTCCAGGTATCGAATTCAGTGTAAGGGGTCGGCAAAAAGGGTCGTCCATATCAACTTTTCAATGTTTCTATGATATTGACGCTATTATTCATCGGATTGAGAAGAAAATTTGCGCTCGGATATTTCTAGGAACACGCAATCGATTGCCGGTATCGAATTTTGTATAAGGGGAAAGTCAACGGGGTCGTCCATATTAACTGTTCGCTATTTTTTCGATATTGACGTTATTATACATCGGATTCAGATGAAAATTGGTACACGAGAATTTTAAATGAACAAAAAACGATTTCAGGTATCAAATTTTGTGTAAGGGATCGGCAAAAGGGGCATCAATATTACCTTTTCAATATTTTTGTGATATTGACCTTATTATACGTACATCGGATTGAGATGCAAATTTGCACATAGAAATTCAAATTATAAAAGACGAACAACTGATGTCAATTATCCAATTCTGGCTCAAGGGTCGGCCAAAGAGGACGTTCGTAGCACCTATTCACTGTTTTTTTGTGATATTGCCGTTATTATGCAATGGATCGGTTCAAAAATTTACACACGGAAGTTTTGAAGGAAGGCCAAAAGATTTCAGAGATCAAAGTTCGTAAAAGAGGCCACTGATCGGCAATGATCGAGTCGAAATTTATACACGGTTTATTGGGGTTGGGAAGGTCAATTGATTTCTGATTTCAATATTTGTATCACACGACAAAAAAAGGGGGCTTATGAACTGTCAAATTGGCTTTGCAATAATTACGTGAGTTTGTATCGCATCGAAACGAAAATTCATAAACGGGGGTGTTTTGACACGGTCAATTGATTCCTGATTTCAAATTTAGTAGCAAACGACAGAAAAAGTGATCGTTCATATAACGTTTTCAACATTTTTGCAATTATTGATTAAAAATACATTCGGAACTGCATATGGAAATGCCTGTAAATTGACATTCATTCAAACTGTTGATGACATATTCTAAATTGAAAGCGAAACGGAGTTCGTCTGGGATCAGCTAGTATTAAATAAAATCAAAATCAAAATCATAATCAAAAGACAAATAAAAAAAATAAGAAATATGAAGTATAAAGTGTGTCTTTCTCGTGTAAAATGTAAAATCAGTGTTTTGTGTTAAAACAACCATGCATTGATAGAATAAATGATCATTTAGGAAAGAAAGCTACAAACTTTAATTTCAAAATTGTGATCAGTTTTTGAGAAATTGTTTTGAAATTCTCATCTGCCATAAAATTTCTACGTTGACACGTTAATTAACGGAAAATTGAAAAAGTTATCAGCACTAGAGCGTTGCCATTTCAATATGTTTTATTCAATTTTATTTGTATTGTAGTTTTAAGATGATTTAAGATTCAATTAATCTTTCTAGGATGTGAAAGATTTTGCAGCAAATTTCAATACATGGATTTACTTACTGAGCTATTAAAATTTTTCATGTTCTTAAGGTACAAATAAAAAAAATAAATTGGAAATAAAAATAAGCTATTTTCAGTGAAATTATGACGTGAAATTATGACAACTCAACAATTTTGAAAAGTATCGGAGTCAAAAATTTTGACGCGTCGGGTTTACACACTCCTCTACCTGGTTCAGCACCCAAGGTGGAGCCAGCTACAACATCGCCACGCCCTCCGCTTATCGTCGAAAACTATTTACAGATAACAAGAACACTAACTTTTATGTTTAGGAAGTAGAGGTAAAATAAGGTATCTATCTTAAGATTGCCAGATTGCCCGGTTTTATCCGGGTTTGCCCGGATATTTCATACAAAATTTGGGAACAGTCCGGCCCGGCCCGGTTGCCCGGATTTCATTGGAAAATGCCCGGATGTTGTCAGGATTTATTCACTTTATTTGGCAAATAAAAAAATAAAAAACAAATAGTGTTGTAAAAATAGATAATTTATGCCTTCAAAACGAAATTTTTGAGCAAGTTTTATGAAAAATAATCATGAAAGATTTTTTGGAAGCGTCTAATACGATTTTAAATCTGTCGATGTACGAAAAAACTTTTTTTTCAATCTTTTTTTCCAAGATATTTGTTGAATATTTTTTGGGTTATGACAAAATTTGCCCGGATATTGCCCGGATTTCGGTCGTCAATTTTGAAATCTAATGCTTGGATTTTGCCAGGTTTTTATAAAAAAATCCCCGGATTTGTCCGGCCCGGATAGGTACTGAAAAAATTCTGGCAACCTTAATCTATCTCCATTCAGTGCAGAGTTATGAAGCTTTTAGTTTAAAACATACTTAAAAATTTTTTTTTACTTAATTATTGTAAGTTTTGAATTAGCATAAATATAATGTTCAAAACATTTATTCAGACACTTTATATTCACACTTTGCACTTGATCTTAGTCTCTACGACCTTTCCTTCCGAAGTTATGGATATTTCTAGTTTTATTTTTCCTGAATTTTGTGAACTTTTAGGGGGCAAATGGATCCATAAACGAAATATCGCATATTCAAGCTTGATTTAAGTACTACAAACTTAGCCAGAAACTATTTGTCCCCACGCTCCCGTTTTTGAGTACTGTAACATAAATTTTTTGAATTCTTAGTCGCAGTTTGCAATACCTCATTTTTCGAGGAGTATCAGTTGTGATTATTATCTAAATCAGGGATGAGCAATCGCGAATTAATTTCTCTAATCTTCCTAATATAGATTTTCAGTTATCATAAAATACTAGTCAAAAGTTTTGACTAACATTATTGAGGTTTTTTTTACTAAGAAAATATCTTTACTCATGTTTCTCAAAGACTTCAAACTTCGATAAATGAAAATTAAAAAAAATGAGCACATGCTTTTGGTTACAGTTTTTTCACTTCTGTAGATGAAGCTGTGTGATAAATTTGCTGAACAAATATTTTGTTTAAATTAAAAAAAAATAGGTAAAAGCCGCTAATTTCGTAACACTTAAATTCTGGGAAAAAATTGAATCATTAAAGTAAAAAATATCTGTTACGAGAAATTTCTTTTCATTTTGAAAATAACAAATTCAAAAGATTCTCATAAATCAGCGATACAAATCCAATCATTTTGAGCCGACCACTTTTTCAATTTTATAAGAAGTATTTAAACATTCTATAAACTGAATATTTTTATTTCTTCTGGTTTTGTTTTCAATTGATACTATAATTTCTGGATTTTGCAGTTCAATTTTAAGTACTACAGTTTTTCAGTCTTGAATTATGCATTTCCCAATCTTATCTCCAATCGTTGTCAGTTTATCCTCAGGTGCATGATTTCTCTTCCGGATTTAGAGTGGTGAGCCAACATTTTTTTTTTAAATTCGAAAATGAGTTTAATTGAAACCATCGATCCTTCTAACCCAGAATATCACGTAATGATGTCCTTAATCCTAGGCCTATCCCAGTAGTATGAAAATTTGGTTAGGAAAATCTTTTCGAATCTTTAGAAACAATTAACCAATAGAGAACGTAGACTGCAACCAAGATTCTTTGTCAAAATTTGTTTAGTGTTCTGTGAAATTATAGTTCTCTGTGATTATAGTTTTTCACGCATATCGACAGCTTTTGCTCATCATCTTATTACAAATTTCATGACAAAAAAAAGTTCCTTTTACCGTAAAAAAATCAGGGCTTAGATTGCAATTATTATTTTTCTAAACAACGAATCAACTTCCAACGCTGAAAAGACAGCAGTTCCGCAAAAAAACCTTGGAAAATTTTCCTTTTTGAGTAGAAAAAAAGTTAAGCTTAAAAAGTTCTGTTCAAAAAGACGATCGTTTGGGGGGGAAAAATCCAAATTACCTATTTGAAAAAAAAAATAGTTATTTTAAAATGACCACAAAAACTGACTTTTATTTTGTGATCTACCTAATAAATTTCGGCTGATATTGCCTGGTCAATTTGTTGAATGATGTAAAATGCATTCTTATGATTGTAAATTCTCATTTTATTTAAAGATATTTGTTGATATTTATTTATTTTGGTCTTATGTTCATCGAACTGCTGATTATCTGCAGTAATGTTGCGGCCCACCGACAAAATTTGTAACTAATATTGGCCCGTTGGCTTAAAAGGTTGCTCATCCCTAATCTAAATGCATGGAAAAAATGTCGGTAGATTCTCGTGGGTTCTTTGCCAAATGATTTAATTAAGTTGGTTAATTTTCAATACAAATTCACACATTTAAAGACCCTTAAAAAACATCCGCATTTCTCGAAGGAATGTCGAATTTTCATCGTTTAGTTATTAGATGAGTCTATTGCTGGTGAGGTTGTGGAACGCATTGGCAACGTGATGTATAACGTGTGGCTTCCGGAACGGCAGAAATCACAAATCAAGCCGAATCATCGGCTTTGGGCATTCTTCTCAACACTTGGGGTCTCAACTCAACAAAACCTAACGTCCCTGAACAACCCCACGTTGAATCTGAAAATGCGATCCGATTCCAGCAAGAATTCCGCGAGAGGTCCTGTAAGGGTACCGGAACTGGAAGAGTTGGTTTGCCTATCATCTAGGCAGCGTCGGTTTCCGGTCCGTTTTGAACCCTACCGTGTTTACTTAAAAGGGGAGGTGTTGGGATGGCACACTAACACATCATCATCGTCATCGAAGCACTATCGGGTAGCTGACAGCAGACAGAGAGGTCAATATTCATAGTATAAATTAGTCCTTTTGAATTAATAAGTATCATTACGGAAGTCTCTCGGTCTTTTAATCCAGAACTTAATTTTTTTTTTCTTCAAAGTTAAGTCAAGTCAAGTCAAGTCAGTTTCAAGAGTTACTGTAAAAGAAAGTAGGCTTAAATGATAAACTTTATCGAGATGTTCATATTAAAAATGGATGAAATTCACAATCGCTTCACTCCAATAACGCTTATAATAGCCATAAGTTTGATATTTTAACAAAGTGCGAAAATGGTTCTTACTCGAGATACTGAGAATGATTCAAAATTAAAAAAAAAAACGCTTAGAACAGCCATAGAATGCATTTTGAAAAAGTGATCCCAAATTTCGGCCTGAATAGCGTAAGATCAGAAAAATAAATAAAAACCCAAATCGCAAATTCATCGACTGTAGTAACTGCCAGAAACTTCTCATGAAGTTCGAAGTAAATCGCACAATAACACTGAAAAAGGTCGGGATATCGATTTTTTTTCAAAATGAACATCTGTTGGTTGTTGAATTCCATGATCGCTTTTTGAAATTAAAAAAAACACCCTAATTAAGATCATTTAACATGATCGTGATCCATTTAGCAAAACTTATCAACATCATGCTGTCACAAGGTGTGAACAGTAGATTGGCAGTCTGATTGATCTGCGAATTACAAATTTCAACATGGGCGCTATGGGAAGATCCTCTCATGGGAACGTTCGAGGTTCCAAGCTACTGACTAACGTCTATCAGAGATAACACCCGCCGGGTTCACCCTACTTGCCATGGCTGAGTGCGCAGTTGAAGCACGCACCACCGCTTAGACACGCGTCTGCACTCATGTCGGTTTCAGTGATTGATCGCGCGGCTTTTTTCTGCAAACGGTCGAGTTTAGCAAGATTTCGTTCACTGCAGCTACCGTATGCAGTTTCCTGAAATCCTGAATTCTATTGAAGACTTACAATCATCTACAGACGTGATATGTAACCTGTATGTAACCGTTTTCTGAAATGTATTGGTTTTGGCTTAACCCGCACCCTATAGGGCAAAGCAAGGGTGTTTAGGTTTACGTTGAAAAAATAAAATTAAAAAAAAACAAGCATGGTTTCCGTTTACTTCGGTGTGAGTGTCTCTTTATTAGATATTTATCACGCCTTCTTAATTCATTAAATTATTTTTTTTTCTCGTCTGTTTGTATCTTCAGTGTATGCTTTGTCTGAAACATTCTTCGAACGCTTCGGAATGTGAATGTTGGGTTTAACGATGTTTTTGCCTCTAGTGTTTGCTAGCGTCTCTAACCAGTGAATTGTTGTTTTTCATTAACCTCTCTAAGTAGTGGCTTCAACTATTTTGATTCTTTATTTCAAATTACGTAGCGTAAACCTATTCGGCTTTCTTTAGAAGATTTTCGAATCACCACAGCTATTCTTCGCTCGTTTGTTTGATTGTATTTATTCTTGTAATTTTTAAAAACTTGTTAAAATATAGATTCTAGTTTATAATTGAGAACTTTTAGTATGGCAAATTTATAATTGCTTCTCTCATCAATTGCTTAACGACTACCAACACGATAAATACATACATATGTTAGGGGAAAGATATTTGCGTTATGCATTTGAACAACGTTGTTTTGTGTGGGAGTTGCAGATTCTTTCCTTCAGTGAGATAAATAGAACTGAAAGCTAGATTTGAATTGATAAATGAAAGAGAACCTAATACGATATTCGTCAATGTCGAGGGAAAATGTTAATGCTAATCAGTTACAATAAATTACTAGTTAAATATGCAGATTCTGTTTCAAGCAGAAAGCACTGCAGTTGGAATGTGGAAAAGGTCAAGCTTGGATTAAAAATAAATATAACGAGCTGCTTCACAATGCTAATTTGTAACAGATATGGATTCAGTTCGTGTGTTCCGTGCGTGATTTTCCCTGCCCAGGGAAGAGGAACCTAAGGGAATGATTCAACGATCGGAAGGGAGAATGTTCATTCTTCCCCAATGACCAAGGCAATCGGTTCTGCGTTCATCAGATCAGAATCGGGTGCCGAAATGCTCACAATCGTCACGTTGTTGCCATTGCTGCTGTGATGTTCGGATACCGACGGTGTCACGACTAGTTGCGGGGTCGAAGATTCCTCCGGGTCGTCGCTGAAGTTCGTGAACGGTTCGTTTGAGTTTGGCTGCGTTGATCGACCGTTACCCGCAAGCTCTTGTTCCACCTGGTGGCCGAAGTCGGAGTCAATTTCCGTCAGACGCTCCAGAAGTTTGGCACCCTGGCCTTCGGGCCATTTGCTGGACCATTCGTTGAATAGTTTAACCTAAAAAGATGAATAGTTTAAGATGGACTGTTGAGAAGTTTTATAAATTGTAACAAATTTAGACGCGGTTTAAGACAACAGAGAAAAGAGTTGAATATCACAGTGATGCTTATAAATAGATAAGTGAAATTGTTCACTTATAGCGTATTAGTTTATTTCACTGGCTCAGTGCCGATCTGCGATCGGAAATTAGCGAACAAATTCGTCGTAAAAATATAGCTACCCAAGCAGACTTTTATGGCAAAATTACACCTTATTTTGCTATCATCCTTTAAGGTAAATTTTGGTATCATTTTTTCCCTAATAAAGGTGGTACAATGCCAAAATTTGGGTTTCACTTTCCATATGCGGGTACAACAGATGTGCTAAGGGTAGGGTTTCATTAAAACCTGGTCACAACTTCAAAACGAATTTTGAGAGTATAATGATGCCATTTTTTGTCTCGACTACACCTAAAATTTAGTATCGTTGTGTTTCAAAACTCCTTTGGAAAAAGCTTGTTGAACAAGGTATCAATAAGCTTTCTTTGAAACCATAATTTGGCATAATTGTGCTAAGCTCACATGAAAACATAATTTCGGTGTTTTACAACTTCGTTCGGTGAAACAATAGCAAATTTCGTTTCTCACCATTTTTGTTGAGAATCTTGCATTCGTTGATTATGAAAACAACTCTCAATCCCTTCTCGAAAATCGTTTCAACAGTCAACAGGTTTGTCATCAACTCCGGATCGCATCGACGCCATTGGACCACCTCAGGACTTTACCGGACGCTTCTAGTCCCATAATCATCGGGGAGTAACAAACCCTACAGCAGAATTTAAGCCACTCATTCGTCGCTTACAGGAAAATTAATTTCCGACAGTATGTCGCTTGTTGAAATAATTTCGTCAACCTCGCATCGGTGTTTGGAAAACTTCCTAGCCTTGACGATACGAGTTGTTGAAGCAACCTAATTCTTCTGTAGATACCGTCGTCTTTAAAAGCCATCTCTAATTTGTCTCAAGCCTTCTTTGCGCTTCTTGCATCCTGACAGGTGACAGAGAGTTTACAACGGCCTCATGTTCGGCTCTTCGTCCACGATTTCGTCCTCCTAGCCCATGATACAATGGACAAGGTAACGACACTGGATCGATCTTTCTTTTGATCAACATTTTACCTTCGGTAAAATCCTCACCATTTCTTGCCGACGAGTTTTCGAGTTCCTAACTGGCTAGTTCCTGTGGAATAATTATTAATTTATTTCCATAGTATACCGTCCTCCATAACTTCATGAGCAACATCTCTCCAATTCACTCGGTCCATAGCAACCGTTCTCCAATTTTTCGGACATCCCACGCTCGTTGCACCCAGCTAGTCTCGTTCCTACCGGATTCGTAGCGAACATCAATTTCGAAGGACAGTGGTCCGATATTCTAGCAACATGTCCTGCCCAGCCCTATCCATCCAGACTTCGCCACCTTCTAGATACTGGGTTCGCCGTAGAGTCGCGGTTAATCCTTCGCCTCCACACTCCGTTCTTCTGCACGCCGCAAAAGTTGATTCTTAGCACCTGTCGCTCGAATACTCCGAGTGTACGCAGGTCCTTCTCGAGCAATATCCACGTCTCGTACCCTTAGAGAACAACTGGTCTAATGAGCGTTGTGTACAAGTTACACTTCGTGCGAGGGCTAAGTCTTCTCGACCGCAGTTGATTGCGAAATCCATAGTAGGAACGACTTCCGCTGATCATTTGCCCCCGGATCTCACAGCAGATGCCATTGTCTGCGGTAACCAGTGAGCCGAGATTTCGGCACAATTCGGCTTGCGGCACGAAGCCTTTGCGGGATGCGTTGAGCTTCTGATAGAACTTTCATGTTTCCTGAGAACGATGCAGATGCTCCAGCTCCGCGAGCTCCTCCTTCTCCAGACGGCACTTTTTCTCCTGGAAAATTCGGACTCGCTTCGTCTACAGCTTTGATGATTTTCCACGTTTCCACGGGTGCCTCTTTGCACTACTGCCGCCCGGCGGCGTTTTCTTCATCCATCATTCTCTTACACTTTTCGTCGAACCAGTCGTTCCGAATTGTTCGTTCCACATGCCCGATGACATTCTCCGCAACGCTGTTGTTGGCTGTCTTGATGGTATCTCAACATTCCTCGAGAGGGGCTTCATCAAGCTCGCCCTCTGCCAGAAGCGCTACTTCGATCGATTGCGCGTAGTCTGCTGCGACCTCACGTTGCTTCAGTCGTGCGATATTATCCGAAGCAAGCGTCGGTTTCGTATGTTGATCTCTACGAAGAGTTTTGGGCGCACCTTCACCATCACTGGCGCCTCGACAGGATATATATATACATTTTTCATATTATATCGTCACTTGTAAAAAAAAGTTCCTAGAATCTTTAAAATGATGAGTTGCTCTCTTATCAGTTTTTTAGCATAAATCCAGAATATATCAAGCAAAAACAACCATATTTCATCAGTTGGATTGTTTGCGTACGATTTATTTGAGACCCTCCTATTTTAGGGCGAAGCTTAAAGAAACATTAAAATTATCAGATCTTTCAAAAAAATTTATAGATCAAGATTCATAATATAAGTTAAAGTTATTTTTGGATAGCAATCCGATACTCCAGCTGCAGCTCTCATTTGATAGCGGTTGCTTATGAATTATGTTATAATTTGATTTAAAATAATGCCAACAACACAATAAAAAATTGAGTAAATTCTAAAAACATCATTCGATTTTTAAAAGTGTAGCAAAGCACACCGGGTCAGCTAGTATCAGATAACTACGAACTTAAACCTCCTGATCTTCAAACAGTAAAGTTGTACTGGCTGATTTTTTTAGCTTTTTCTATTTTGAGAAAATCATGTTTAAAAATTCGGTTTTAACAAAAGTAATAAAACGATTTAAAAAAAAGATAACAATCAAACCACAGACAAAATAAAACTATTGAACTTGCAATGGTCATTGATGATATGTAAGTTAGCCAACAGAAGCCGGACTGAAAAAGTTTGGCGAAATGTTGGACCCACTACGGCGGTGTCAGCTCTAATGAAGCCATTAATCGCTCCATCGGTTCCGGCTCATTTCATATGTTTACTAAACAGCGTTCCAGCTCGGTTGTACGCGGGCTGTTTTTTTTTATTCGTTCGTTAACATGCAAAAGTTCCGCGCTTTGTGATAAGGAAACAACTGTTGTTTTGGTACTTACCCGACACTGGAACAGGCTCATCGGTTTATCCTGACTGCTGACGGCTGCCATGGCACTGATTATTCCATTTACGTAGGCCGGTTGATTTCCGCCTTGGAGGCTGGCCAGATGGGATGCCAAAACCGGAACGAAATCCTCCCGCTGAAACTCACTCCACTCGGTGAACCACTGGACTATGTATCGGAACTCCCGGTCCACTGTTAGGTTGAGGCCATTGGCCAAAGCTGCGGTAGACATGGTCGAGTTTTTTGCTGCCAGAAACAAACCGACCGATCCGGTTTGGTTTGGGCGATGTGGTTTTCTTCTAACCGCACAGTACCACACTCTCCTAGATGTTTTGAGATGCTGTTGTTGCTGATCTGCCCAGAGATTCCGAAAGTAACTGTAATTTTTGTCACCAGCGAGACGACGTCGACGTCAAATTAAGTGCTAGTGACGAAGATTATGACGGCAGGTCTGGTTTTCCATTTGTCGAGATTTTGATAACTGGAGGAGCTACACGGCGATGTTTTGATGTTATTGCACGAGCACCGATGCCAATTCTCTAAGCTCTAAACTGAGAAAGTGGCTGATAAGTGGAATTAGTTTCTAATACTTGTCAGATTAGATTGAATTCGATGCCTTCTCTAAAGGTTGTGCTCCAACTGTTGTGACCGACTTTGTGCACTGTTTCGCAAGGTTGATGGCTATACCTGGATTCACCAGGTACTCGGGGAAGGTGGCACTTTTCAGCGTATGACCTCCAACGCAGCAAATATTATACCAAATGAAGAAACACTTAGCTCGACCGCTCAGCTACTATCACAATCATTTTTATTGTAATTTCCTCTGCTACCTATTTAAGGTTTGTTTTGAATTGCGTACTCGAGCTGGCACTGGCGACGTCCAAAATCGAAATAATGCACATTTTCCTCAACGATTTAGGCCTCCAATTACTTATTCTCTCTTCCTCGTCCCAATGATGTTGTGAGCTGCAATTCCATTGGAGTTTAATATTTTTTATTTGAAGCACAACGACTAGGTGGTGAGTCGGTGAGGTTGTGCCTAGATATCTTTTCCATATGGGAAATGTGGTAGGCCTAGTTCACTTTCGTTGGCTCTCTGTGGTTCCGATGGTATAGTTTTATCTTTTTTTTCTCCTGTTTCGCCTGTCCATACTTTTCGCGGCCTCACTTCAACCCCGAGAGAGTACCCAGCCCAGGCTAGGGGAGGGGTAGAAACCAGCAGTTCTGGAACGACATGCATACATACACCCATACTTAGGAGGGATGGCTGAATCTCCTCAATCATAGCCAGATAGAAGCGAATAAACAGCAACTCGAAAAGGAATCAGAGGAGGGAAAAAAAGTCGCAAATGAAGAACGTGTAGATTTTTGTTATTGGCGACAGGACTTATTTGAGCTGTAAATTAATGCAGCTGTTTGTTTAAATTCAAATGCGTTTCCAAAATCTGGAAACAAGTTTTGAAATTCCTTCAAAACAATGATTGATTATTATAATACTTTCTCGAACTTGGTTGCACATTAGTTGGCCAATATATGCCAAAATCGAACGAAGATCAAAAATAATAAAAAATCCATATACCTTATTTGAAAACTAATACATGACAAATGACAAAAATTAGTGACAAATGACAAATAGACAAAAATGACAAAAATTTGTGAAAAAGTTATGGGGATTTTTTTTATTATCTGACAATTTGCGTCTTCAGATTTTCCCCAAAATTGAAAATTTGGTTCATTTTTGCGATTTAAAAACACATGCATTTTTTCAGATTTCTAACATTTTTATTTTGTGAGTTAGCTTCGGTTAAATTTTTTTGTAAATAAAAAATAACCATTATTCAAAGTTACATAACTCTGTTATTTTTCAACGGAAATTATAAAATAGCACATCAAAATGCATTGAAATTTTATCAGCTTTCCAAATAAAATAGTTGAAAAAAAAATGACCTTCAACATGAAAAGTTTGAAATAAACTTTAAATGGCGTCTAAAAGTACCGTCTGCACCACCGAATATTTTGCAAAAAATACCATTGTATAGCTCGATTCATGATGCAACTTTCATCTGAAGACAGACACCAAAGTGGGCCATTAACACCTTGAAGAGTTATGAAAGAATAATAATGACAATAAATCTCTTTTTTTGCATCGAAAACAAACAATGGTCGAACAACTGCACTCACATATGGAGATAGCAAGCACTTCTAACAACATTGAAACAAAAGAACTTACTATAGCAGGTAAAAAACACTACTTTTTCATGCTTTGCAGAGTGTTTGCAGCAAAACTGACTTTAAATTTTAACCAAAATTCTTAGTATCGTATTGTATCGTAATGTGATATAACTAATAATGGGAATGTGCTTTTTTTTCTCAAGGGATTTTAAGCAACAATGGCTTATTCATCCCGAATGGAAATGTGCTGGTTTTACAACCTGGTCATATACTATATAACTTATTAACTTTTCGATCAAAGATCATTGTGAAGCATAATCAATGCCAATAGTAGAAGGTTCAGTCCCTGTGTTTGGGATCACAAAAATGTGATTAAAAAATGAAACATAGACGGGCTTTACATAGTTTTTATATTGGGAGCTAAGCACTGGACACCAAAATCCTTTCCCATTGATCAAAAAAGTATGAGAAAGTGGCACAAATGTTGTAGAAATAACAAGAAGAGCTCAATATGGCCAGCCCAGGTTGTAAAATTATGAAAATATGATACTTTTACCGTATTCGTTTTCTACATTCGCCCAGTTTTGAGGTTTACCATACTAGAACGAACATAATTCGTCGTCAGTGTTTTGCTACCTCGATCGCTCACGCACGAATCTTCAGTGTTCCACCGTCCATTTTAAATCAAATCTGGGGAATTACGGATGCAAAACTTAGCGCATAAACTTCTAAAAATGACAGTAAAATGTGCATTACTTGTTGTGACCTGGTGCAAAATTGGGTATAAACGAATACATTATTAGATTTTTTGATATGACATGAAGTCAGCAACACTCTACCGCCCCTACTTTCATAACAGTCCCATATGCAAAAACAAGCAAGCGAAGAAATCAGATTTTTCTGTTGTGGAATATATTTTTAAATTGTGATCATTACTTTCAGCATAAACGCAAATCGTTTCTAGGTTGTCATAATAAATCGTTAGACCTGAAATTTTCGAAATTGGGTTATTGGTAAGGTCGAGAGCACCATTTTTATTCATTATGGGACTGGTCATCGACCATATTTGAAACCTTTTTCAAGTCTACTCGCATAACAGTCCCATACAGAATATATTTTTTTGCACCAAGCTACTTTCTAGGACTTAAATTTGATCATGTGTGAACTTCTAAATGCAATTGTCAGAAAAAAAACATACTTTTGGAAAAATATCGTGAATTCCACATTGTTAGTTGAATCTTTTTACGATTTTTGATTGCATCCGATAGTTTTTCGCTCAGGAAGTCATTACTAAGAAAAACAGACCTGCCTTCGAAAACTACTATGCATCATTCGACATCAAGTGAATTAAAAAAATGTTTAAATGATTCAAAGCAATAAACCAAAGACTATTTCGCCGAAAGAAGCATTGAAAAGTAACCAAGTCCGTGGTATTTCACATATGGGACTGTTATTCAGGTATATTTCATATAGGACAGCCACGAATTGATTTTTTTTTCGAAATTTCTAGAACAAAACCTCTTTTTTAAGTGTTTTATTTTGAAGCCTTATGTTGACCTAAAAGGACGAAAATTCATATGGGACTGTTATGCGAGTAGGGACAGTCGGAAAAGGACGAAAAAATAGTGTTTTTTACCAGCTTTCATAAGTTCTTTTGTTTCCATTTTGTTAGAAGTGCTTGCTATCTCCATATGTGAGTGCAGTTGTTCGACCATTGTTTGTTTTCGATGCAAAAAAAGAGATTTATTGTCGTTATTTCTTTCATAACTCTTCAAGGTGTTAATGGCCCACTTTGGTGTCTGTCTTCAGATGAAAGTTGCATCATGAATCGAGCTATACAATGGTATTTTTTGCAAAATATTCGGTGGTGCAGACGGTACTTTTAGACGCCATTTAAAGTTTACTTACAACTTTTCACGTTGAAAGTCATTATTTAATTTTTTTCAACTATTTTATTTGGAAAGCAGATAAAATTTCAATGCATTTTGATGTGCTATTTTGAAAAATAACAGAATTATGTAACTTTGAAAATTGGTTATTTTTTATTAACAAAAAAAAATAACCGAAGCTAACTAAAAAAATAAAAATGTTAGAAATCTGAAAAAATGCATGTGTTTTTAAGTCGCAAAAATGAACCAAATTTTCAATTTTGGGGAAAATCTGAAGACCCCGGCGCAAACCCGTCAGATAATAAAAAAAAAATCCCCTTATGTAAAATTACAAATATGACAAAAATATCCAAACATAAACAAAATAAAAAAATTTAGTTCTGAATTCGTCAAAAACATGATAAAATACACACATAACCTATACGACATTTTACATGACACGACAGAGAACGTTCTTACTTTATGGAAGAAGGATTTAAAATTACCTTTTTGTCGACCGGTTTCGTTCTCGATGTTGCCCATCTACAGGACGATGTCCGACTGATTACACAGAGGATAATTATAGTTCGTTCAAGTTTCATACTTGATGAATATTTTCGGTTCATCGAGTTGAAGAGAGGTGAAATGATTGCCGGATCGTCTTCGTTCGTCAACGGTTTTTCGGCAATGCTGATGAACATCAACTCCCAAGCATTCAGATGTGATGTTTTTCGTACAAACTTCCTAAATTTGAACTTTTTTTTCCAATCGATGGAATGATCAAATTCTGTTGTGTGGGTCGCAACACCCGATTCATAAGTCCTCTTATTCTCGAAGGCATTTTTGAGTTCTTTGAGACGGACTTTGAACTTACGGCGAGTTTGACCAGAGCCGGGAAATTTCGTAAATTCCGGATCTATCCTCGTCAGAGATCTTGTCTTTGAGGGTGTTTCCACTCTTGAATGCAGTTTTTAGACCATGCTGCAGAAGAATCTGACTGATTCCGTTAGCCAATCTAGGATAAAACGATGCAATAACTCTTTGAGACATTTCTTTATCCGGTGTTAGTGTTGTTGCATCACTTCGGTGCTTTCTTCGGGCGTGCTTGACCCTAAAAATTAATTAAAACAAAATTATTTTCAATTACATCAACAAGGGTGTGGGACCACGTATAGATGAGCAAAGTTGAGCTGTATTATTTTTCTCTTGCTCTGACTTGCTTGAACACAACAATACGGTTTTCAGCCCCTCGTGCTCAAGCGGACATCAGTAGCGGATGAAAGGAAAAAAAAACGACCCACAAACCATCACACAGTCACTGGCAGCAGAGAGGAACGTTTATTGCGATGATTGTGAGTCGCATTCGAGATAGATGCGGGATGCTGGGTCAATTAGCTATGTGAAGAGCAGCATAAAACATACATACCTCACCCGTACCTTTCTCACCTTTTTCTATGCTGATGCTTCGCATCTCACAAAACATCGAAGAGAGCCAACCCTGCACTGCACTGATTTTTTGTGAGAGCCGTTTTTGAGGTTTGTTTTACTGGAGTGTAGCACCATCTAGTTGTCAGATAGGGTTAATTTTAGAGGATTTCTGCAGAATGTGTTCACACGGTTCACACTCATCCTTTGATCAACTTTTATTTTCTGAGATTTCCATCCTGTCCTGATTCATCCCTAAACCGCTTTGATGTACGATCACGTTTTCGCGTTCAGAAAAATAAGTCTCGAAACATCGGGATCAGATTCTGTAGTTTCCAGGTTTATGTATTTCCTCAGTGACGCCCCCTCATCAACTGGTTGTTGTAATAGACGACAGTTTTTATTGGTTCGTTGGCCCGTGTAGTTGTCTTGATAACCCAGAGACCCCTTCGATAAGTTTATCATCAAGATTGGAGCGCTCGCTCACTTTAACGAATTCATTTGGTTTTGAGCTTCACTGATTTCTATTTATATTGTGGAGTCCAGCTCCACAGCTCAGTATACTAAGTCAAGACTTTTCGAAGAA
Organism: Uranotaenia lowii; assembly: GCF_029784155.1. Classification (NCBI taxonomy): domain Eukaryota; kingdom Metazoa; phylum Arthropoda; class Insecta; order Diptera; family Culicidae; genus Uranotaenia; species Uranotaenia lowii. Next base: position 191,896,767 of record NC_073691.1, on the reverse strand, counting down.
TCCTAAGACGAACCGAAAAACACTAACTCTTGCAACAATTTGGTATTTATTATATCATCATCATTATCACCTAAAACTTAATACGATAGCGTCCATCCACCTACGCACGTTTTGCACCGGGTAATGATGGGAACACTTGTGACCTTGCAGTGATCATCATCCCACGTATTCTAGATTTTATATAGAAAAAAACTAAAGAGAAAACTCAGAGAAGAGTTCCCGCCGGCTCTGCTAGACCATCGCGACTAAAGGTTTTATTCTTGGAGAATCGATAAGCATTTTCGGGTCCCCTATCAGAGGTCTAAAATTAGAAATTAGCTTTCGTTTCTACATCATACAACACAAAACTTGCCTTTTCCTAAGTTGATGGGGTCACCCTAGTTTTTGCTACCATGCTACGCTGCTGGTTGCCAGCAGCTGCAATAGCAAATTTTTGGGAAGAATGTCTTTGTTGGTTTATTTCGTCTTTTTTCACCTAGTTTTGCTTTGAAGAAGATTTTCGACCTGTGTTGCTCGATTGCTGCCTTGACTTTGTTGCACCATTTGATAGTGATTTCCAGTAGAGTTACGAATTAATGGTATAAAATTTTATAAAATTGATGGTTTGTAGAGCTGTTAGATTATTTTTTGTTATTTCCTTCTCAAACTATTGAGAACGTTTCAGGATTGGATCAAAAGATTGATTTTTTTTTAAAATTTCAGAACAATTTTAAGTTAAAAGATCCATTAGATTGTTTTCATCCGTTTTTGCTAGCAATAAATCCATAAACCAATCCCCAAAGTATAGCTCGAAGAGAATACCAGCCAAATGCAAAAACACATAACATATTTACTCTCCTTTCAGATTTTGATTCACCTTATTTCTGCTAGCATTACTTTTGCATGGCTAATGTTCGTCTCCGAGATCCGCTTTCAATTTGTAATTATGATGGAAACATAAGAATATTTTTGATAACATATTTTATTGGTGTAAAAAATGCACTCTTAAAATCGAAGCATGATCCTATTGTACTCTTGCGTTCTAAAGCTATACAATTTGAACTAGATCAACGAGATGTGGTGTGTTTTGATCTACTCACAATTAAAAGGGGGCATTTGAAATAGAAACAAAATGCATACGTACTTACCGAAAGGTCTCTTTGAGCCGATTTGTATGGTTGTGGTAAAAACAAACCTAGTTTCAATAAACTTGGATGAAATATTTCCTTTCCATCTTTTTGGATACTGTTCTTTACTAGTAGTAGCAGTGATAGTTACGCCTGTGTTGTGTGATGAGTGGGATAAACGTTTCCCGTCGTCTTGTTCCGGTTGGATTGGTCCGTTCCCGGTTGGGAAACAGTGGCAAGTTTCTGCTGAGCAGCTATACTACGCAAGCATGCTTAGAGCACTGGCGTAAGCCATCGGTTTTACATGGGGATGCGGCTGGGTAAGAAAAAAAAAGGTATTTTAAGACTCGTTTCTCTCCATTCTGATGCGATGAACTTACGACTGCTGAATAAGTTTTGAACTGTGGTGTCAAATCGTCACCTCTCAGATTGATAAATGCACCTAAATTGCCCATGGCATCGCTGAAAAATTGAAATTAAATTTTTTAGTAAGGACGCTTTTCTCATAGAAGCACCGAGCCTGTTCATACCAATAATTGGGTGCAGAGAACACCGTTATGCACTTGCCATCGTGGGCAACCTCGTACCCTTCATCCTTGACCTCGTGGCTCCGAATGATATAGTCGAGTTTGTTCCGTTCCAGGAATGCCTTGGATACGTCCGGTCCAAACTGGATACCCACGCCGCGTTTGGATTGCGACCGCCCATTCTGTGGCTGTGGGTCAGACCAGAGCAGTTCGCACATCAGGCCTTCCTCCGGTGGCTGTCGGTTCCGGTCGATGTGCCGCAGATCGTCCAACGATACCTCGTCCTTCGAGAACAGACCTCCGTGCATGACCAGAACCTTACCATTGATGCAGTGACACAGCGGCAACCAGTTGTACACAATGGTAAACATCTCCGACATGGATTGTGAATATTTGGCCACCACTTCCCCCGTAAAGCCATACATTTGATTCATGTTCACACTCTCGTGATTACCTGTGGCAGGAATGCAATTGGATTAGTTGCTTTAATCTCTAAACGATGAAACTAAACTAGATTCATTTCAATCATTTCAAGTACTTAACAGGAAAAACAAACCAAACAAGCGTACCTCGTGACATGAAGAAGTGGTTCGGGTACAGCAGCTTGAATCCGAACAGCGTAAAGATGCACTCCACCGAGAACGAACCTCTATCGACGAAATCCCCATTGAACAGGTACGGATTGGTTTCCGATGGCATGCCGTTGATGTCGAAAATGTTGAGCAAATCATAAAATTGACCATGGATGTCACCGCAAACGGTGAATTTGTTCTGATCGGGCACTGTGATATCCACCAGGGATGGTTGCTTTTTGAACAGTGCCTCCACGTCACATAGAATCTGTAACGAACAAAATTCGAATATATTTACATAATTAGGTTATTGAAAATGATTTTTCTATTGGGACTCACCCTATACGCAAAGTTTTTGTGTAGCTTCTTCTGATTTTTGTACCATTCCATGAGATGCTTCATGAAATCTAACGTTACTTTACCGTCGACCAGCTTTGGTCCGTCGTAATCGGCTTCGATGGCTAAAAGAAAATCGTCAATCAATTCCTCTTCAATTGTCAAACTGATTAAAGAAGCAAAAACTCACTCGCAGATTCCAGATCCCGACACATCTCCATCACGCTCTTCTCCTGCTTGTCGACGGCGATGGCCCGCTCGAAGGCCATCTTCTGTACGATCTTCTTGCACTCGGTGTACTTGGTTTGGGCGTCCTTATCGCTGGGACACCGCTTGGCCACGAACTCCAGATCCTGCAGGGCCAGCTTGAACTTGCCGAGGGCCATGTGGGCGCCCGCCCTCCGATAGTAGCCCTTCAGGTAGCCCGGATTGCACTTGATGGCCTGCACCGCATCCGAGAGGGCATACCCGAAGGCTTCCTGCCGCAGGTAGGCAAAGCTGCGATTTGCATAGTACACTGCGTTCGTTTCATCCAGGGCGATCGCCTCGGTGTACAGCATCACGGCCTGATCGTAGTCTTTGCCTGAAAAGGGGATACAAAAAGTAAGAAAAAAAAGCTTGATAATCATAGTAACGATAACTGTTTTGGACTATAATAATTGTGTGCTATAAAAGCTGAGCCCCTCTAGTTATTAATAAATTCAAAATAGAGCTCTCTCCCCAGACCTAAATCCAGCTGGCACGATCGTCCATCTAAATTCTAAAATAATATTCGGTACTTCGACCCGGCAGATTTGGTTTGCGAGCCAGCATCTAGTCCTTCTAACCGGATACTTCTGGTTTACAATTCCAATTTATTGAAAGAAGCATCCAATGTTTTTCAATGCTGGCTTACGACCATTATGTACCAATCAAAAAACTTTAAATCTTTTGAGAAAGGCCATGTTTTTTAATAAAGGGATCAAGATTTTCGATGCAGATAAACTCTTAAGCCATCTTGAATTTCATAAATAACAGAACATAAGGTAAGTAAAAAAAACATAAGGTACACCGGGGCAAGTGCAAACTCGGGGCAAGTGCAAACGATCAACTTTCCTCTGTTACAAAAAAATTGAAAAATATTTCTTCTTCTAGAAGTTGTTGTTGTTGTCCAAACCAACAATCTGACATAGATAAACTGAACTTTCTTTCAATTATTCACTAAAAACACGGCACTGTTTGATCACACACGAATTCAAGTACGTACTAGACATGAAAAGTGTGTTTTTGTTTTGCTTTTTTTGGCTACAAAAAAGGGCATTCAAATCCGATTTTTCGTCGAAAGGTGAGTGTTTGGGACTGATATTCAGGTGAAACCAGAAAATTCATGATAAATTTTCAGTAGACCCTAAAAATTGTGAAAATAATATTCAATCCTGTCAACCCACACTGCGGGGTAAGTGCAAACGCACCTTTAAGCCATGTAACATCAGACATTAAAAAAAATCATCTCAAAAATGGTTCAGCATTATATTAGAGTGGTCAGAAAGGGTATCCAAAGTGTTGTATCTGAAGCGGATATTCAAAATTCCGTAATGCCTTGGCAAATAAAGGTCTTTTGCTTCAAATAACAGTCAGCAAAACTGAAGTTCCAAAAAGTAATTAATATAGCGGAAAACAGCAAATACATAAAAAAAAGTTGATAAAACATACCGGAACATGTATTAAATTCGTTTAAGTAACGATACACTGACGCATCTTTGAATAAGTTTGGAAAAAGCATTGCGTTTGCACTTGCCCCCATAAACGGGGCAAGTGCAAACTTAGAAATTTTTTCACAAAAGTGCCGTTATTTTTTACCAACATTTTTTAATTTTTCACTTTCTACGGGAATTTGTTGAGAACCATTTTAATGATGCAACGAACGATAATTGATAATTTTTGAAGATTTACATATTTTTCTAGGACATGTGAAAGTTGAACTATGGTGAAAACCGTTTGCACTTGCCCCGGTGTACCTTATATCAATACAAGTAGTTTGTTTAATTATTATTATAATTTATTAGAGACCTTTTAACCACCCGGGTCATTCGGGTCTGTAAGTAGTTTGTTTAATGAATGATTGTTTTAGGTGAAGTAAAGTTAAGTTTAGATCTTCCAAAACTTTCAACTGATTCATTAAAGTTTATATAGACAGGAAGTTTTAAAACAAACATTAGTTGGAAGAATGGAATAAATTTATTTTAAATTCTCAAAAAAAAAAAAAAAACAATACCATAACATTGCCTAAACTCAGGCGTCAAATTGTGTACAAGGAAGCAAGTGCACATTCAGGCGTTTTTGGTAATGAAAATGAATTTTAGACAGCATTTGATGAGCGTTATAGTGGCATTCATCGTGTTGTTTTTAAGTGAAGAAGAAGAAATTTTTATTTATTTATAGAGGAGTTTAACCACGCAGGGTCATTCTTCCTCTGAATTTTAGCAAAATTACAATTCTTCAAACAATTTAGTTTTCTTTAGGAACATTATAACTTTTCTCTCCTTTTCTCGAGTATTGGCCAATATTGATGGGAGATCACCTACAATCCCTGTCTGTCGGCGTAACATTTCAAATTTTCTGCAGCTGGTAAATATGTGATCAGTTCTGTGTTACATGCATCACATAGATTGGAACAGTTACGTTCAACTAGATGTTTCTGCGTCAGCCTGCTGTGTCCGATACGACATCTTGTGTTTTTAAGTGATAGAATTTCAAATCTGAGACATGATCAGAAATATTCCATACTGATTAAATATCTTGTTCCACAAGAGTGATCACCAACATAATCTAAATATTACAAAATATTTTTGTGCCAATGTATTATATCGCTTTTAAAATGAATATTTTCAACTTAGGGATGAATCCGACAGGATGAAAATCCCAGAAAAAAAAATCAATTGATTCCTGGCTATCTTCATCAATAGAAGAACAATAGAGATACGTTCAAACTAGATGTTCTTCCAAGCTTTTTTGAACGCCAATATAATTAACGATTATTGCTGGCGGTTTAATTTATGAGAAAAAACTGGAATGAGTGTTTTTAACACGAAAATTCTTAATTAATTGAATACATTTCGGATTACAGTATTATAGTCTTGAGAACTAAACCACAGTTAGATCCCCAAGTTACATAATATTGACCTGACGAGATATTTCAAATGATCGAAACAAATAAACTGAATTAGACGTCAAATGAATTTTCAAGATCCCCTTTTTGTTTCGCCAGAAGGTGCCAACAAAAGCCGGGCTAACGGTATTCTAAAAATAAGAGCCCTCGAATAAACTATTGACAAAACTTAAATTTCAACCCTTTGGCGATATCTAATCTAATGTTAACCCCTTTTAGGCGATAATTTTAAGGTTAGGGAATTGCGTTGATCAGCAGCAGGAAAACATAGAAAAAAAAACTTCAGCTACCGGGAAGCCAAAAATCGCCCTGCAAAACTTACTTTTGAAGAACCCGTTGGCTTGATTTTTAAACTCCTCGGCCTTTTCTTTGTTGGCAGACTTTTCCGGGCCTTCCGGACTCGCATCCTTGACGTCTGCCGCTACTGTGGCAGAGCTTTCCGGTGGCGACGGTGCAGAGGACATTTTTAGCTGCTTTCACTACGGCTTCACAACTTCTAGGTTGGGCTTCGGTTGATTGTTTTCGACGACTTGGTTTTCTTTGACGATTCACCCGCACGCGTTTTGTTCGTTGGCAATGAAATAATACTTATCGAGAAATAATATTACAGAATTACAACCGGACGATGGCTCCTCGCAATAAATCGCACCTTAGCTCATCGGTGAAAAACTTGCACATTTGCACACCACCAGACGAGAAAAACAACAGAGCGAAACATGCGAGAGGGAAAAAAAGGAGAAAAGTCGCGGAAAATTGACAGCGGCTGTCGCTGAAAACACGCTGCTTCGAAGTAACTCAATATGTGAGTTTTTTCAACCCTGATAAGATTTAGAATTTAAAGTCAGAATTAGTTGATCAAAATTCAAATTTCAGGACCAAAATTCAGATTCAGAACTCAAATTCAGAAATAAAATTAAGATTATAACGGCGTGTTCATAAATTGATTTTTTTAGGATGATGCATCAGTCTATCGATTTTTTTGGTAGATGTCTATAGAGATCACATTCCAATGCTTTCCCATACGTTTGCTGATATTTTACGAACGCTATCATCGATAAAAAAACCAATTCGAAAGAAAAAACCAATTTATGAACACGCTGTAATTTAAGATTAAAGATATTCAGAATTCACATTCAGGAGTCAGGTTCAGATTTCTGGACTCAGGTTCGGAATTCATATTCAGACTTGACATTCTGAATTTGATTCAGAATTCAGGGTAAAATTTGGATTGATTCTTTATTCATATATTTAAATTCGGCATACGGGGTTTCTTTTTTCAAACTTAAAATAAAGTTGTTTTGGTTCAAATCAGCACTCCAGTGGCAACCCTCAGGTTTGAGGTTAACTGGGCAATCGCAGAACATGAAGTACAAATGGGATGTTTTGAGTTCGCAATTCGAACTCCGTTTTGAACCATCGCACGGAGGAAAAATTGAACTCAACTTTCAGTTATAAAATCGAAATATGTTTTGCACAACGGACAAACTTAATTTTGAGTACCAAAAAGGAGCGTGTTTATTCGAAATGACACAAATCCATTGTGTTGTTTTAGCGTGCAGCGAAATTATGCAAACCGGCTTTTATACAAAATTGGGCCGAACCCCATTTATGCTGTTTGTTTACAATCACGATTCGCGGAAATTCGTACCCGAAACGTTGTCGCTACGGTTTATGTTACGCGTTATTCGCTTCCTTCGGTTCCGTTTATCGATTCCTGATTGAAAAGTGACCCCCCGTAAGCCGAACGATGTCCGACGATGAAGAGCTAGTTTACGTGAAACGTCCTAAAACCATTCACTATGGTTCGTTGGAGGATTCAGAGCGCTCCCGACAGCAGAAGGAATCGGCGTCAGGTGGATCTGACAGTTACGGAGCAAGTGGCAGCGGAACTGGTGCCGGCAGCAGCAGTGACCTGGGTCAAATTTTTACCTCTAGCGATTATTTCGATTTGGAAGCTGAAGTGTCCAAGGATAAGGCCGCTTTGTTGGAGGAATTCGAGCGAAAGAAAAAAGCCCGGCAAATCCACGTCAGTACGGATGATGCGGAAGTTAAGAAGAATCTGAGGGCTTTGAATGAGCCGATCTGTTACTTTGGCGAAGGTCCGGCTGAGCGTCGAATTCGATTGAAGGAACTGCTTTCCTCGCTTGGAGAAGGAGCTATACCGCAGAAGACTACCAAGGAGGACGAGAAGAGGGCTCCGGCCCAGAAGGAACAGGAATCTACCTGGTACCATGAGGGACCGGAATCGCTGAGAGTGGCGAGGATTTGGTTGGCGCATTATTCTCTGCCCCGGGCCAAGCAGCGGCTCCAGGATGCGAGCGAGTTGATGTCGATCCCTAGTGCTACCAAAGCCGGTCGGATGGTGGAACTGCAGAAGCGTATCCAATCGTTGGCCCCTCAGTGCAGTCAGGTGGGAGATGTTCGTCCCATCAGTAACTGTTGCTTCAATGAGGACTCCAGCTTGCTCATGACATCGAGCTTCAGTTCCATGTGTAAGGTTTGGTCAGTTCCGGATTGTAATTTGGTACAAACCTTACGGGGACATCAGTTCTATGTGAGCGCTATTGCATTTCGGAACGGTGTGGCTACCGATTCCAAGGGTGAGGTAGCAATGGCTTCCGGTTGCCATGACGGGACCGTGAAGCTTTGGTCATTCGACAGCGAAGAAGCGATAGCCGATATTAACGGTCATGTACCGAATCGAGTTTCGCGTTTAGCATTCCATCCGTCCGGGAGATTTCTGGGAACGGCATGTTATGATGCGTCATGGCGGCTGTGGGATTTGGAACAGAAGCAAGAAGTTCTTCACCAGGAAGGACACGCCAAAGCCGTCCATTGTATTGCGTTTCAGATCGATGGTAGCGTTTGCGTGACCGGTGGATTGGATGCTTTTGGCCGGGTTTGGGATCTTCGCACCGGTCGATGTATAATGTTCCTGGAGGGTCACCTGAGTGCCATCTACGGGGTGGATTTTTCTCCGAACGGATATCACATTGTAACGGGAAGCCAGGACAACAGTTGCAAAATTTGGGATCTGCGACGACGAAACCCGGTTTATACGATTCCGGCCCATACGAATCTGATTTCGGATGTGAAGTATCAGAAAAATGGCGGCCACTTTCTGGTGACGGCCAGCTACGACAACACCGCCAAGATATGGTCCAACAAAACGTGGCAACCGCTTAAGACGCTGTCCGGCCACGACAGCAAGCTGATGAGCGTGGACATTTCCCCGGATTCGCAGTACATTGCAACGACTTCCTACGATCGAACGTTTAAGCTGTGGAGCCCCGAATGAGGCTTGGAATGGAGATTGGAAATAAAGAATGTGTTTTTCAATAAATTGATGGATTTTTTTTCTGAATTCGAAACATCCTCGATACTTTTGACTAACATCAAACATCCAGTCGAAGCACCTAATAAAATGTGCGAATTTTCAAGCCTTTTATAGTGTAAAACAGTTTTAGGTCACTAGCATAGCAAAGTTTTAGGCCGTCGAGGAGAGAAGGCATGTCGTTGAAATAGATTTAAAAATAATCGGTCCTGATGATGACTTCCTTGAGGCACACAGAAAGAGGGCAGAGAATCTTTTTATTGATCACCTACGCCGCTCACCGTAGGAGTTGGCCTCACACAAACGTTTTTTTTTTGTGGTCTGGTGGTCAAAGATAGCTTACGCCTATTCGATTTCTCCAACTCAAAACGTTCTAGCTTTGACCTTTCCAACTTCCATTAAAGTCTAACAATTCTACTTTGAATTCCACGATTCGGCGGAATGCCAAAAATTTCTTATATTTTCGTTTACGACGACAGATAGAAAAATTGGTAGAGATATCATCATGTTTGGTCATTGACGAAGGTTCTGAACCTAATTTTGAATTTAACCTTCGAGAATCTCGAAAGAGTTGTTGGATTATGACGGTTTCATGGATTTTCACAAATCCTTTTTTTTCCTTCTAATGATAGGCTTTTTCTTTCCGAATTTTACAGATTAGAATTTTATATCTAAAAATTGTGGAGTTGTTTTATTGATCGGTATATATAGTAATTTTAATGATTTTGCTTCTTTTCCAATTCTTCTGGTTGATCGTGATTCTGTTAGATTTATATTCGCTGCCCCAAGTTCGGATTTAAATTCAATTATTTAAAATAAACCAACGTGCGATCACCGTTCCAGTTGTTGTTTCTATTGTAGTTGGTTGATACTGAATGAATTGTTTTTTCAAGTTCAAATTTTCTCCCATTCTGACAAGTTTTCATACAGGATGTCTTTTGTTTAGTAATCCTAGCTTCCATATTAGGTACAAGAACCCTTGGAAAAACTAGAATTCCCGGTTTATAGTTAAGCTCTGAGGAAACCCCAGAAGAATTAAATGCCGAACGGCAAGCACACAAACTGCAGCAGCGTTTTTCAACACTTGATTTTAATGCAAAAAAAGAAACATAAACAAATCTTTCTACAAATACAACTTAAGACAACAAATGAACAAAAATGTTACTGATAGCTTTAGCGTGAAACGTTCCACCAATCAATGTTTTTTCCCCTTTTGCTTTAAGTAGAGTTTGGAACCTTAATTCGGAAAATATCTGAATGCTTTTGTTGGTTTGAACTATTCCCTATTTCCATTGTTCTGCTTTTTTAATGTGATTCAATATGATCGGTTTGTTTTAAATTGGTTTCAACTATTTTTTTTTATTAAATATCACGCATCCCTAAATACTTATTAATCCCTATGCCCGACAAACGTCCTCACGCACGCCCCATACTATCTGTTCCTAATGGATTCGATCTAATCGCTGCTATCGGTCCTCTCTATTACTCGGTGTATGTGATTTTCTGATAAATAGGGTGGTAGCAACGGAAGCAACACCAGCTGTCACCGCCATGCAAGGGATGTTGTTCTTTATTCTATGCTTCTAGTAGACCACCATCATCGTTGTTGTCCCTCGGTAAAGTTTGAAAACTTGGCCTCTAGCTAAGACGAACACCACTTCCTATTTGCTATACGCTTCGCTATCCGATTAGTCGATGTATTGGGCGAGCCAGCGGAAACCTTCTCCATAGCCCTGCCGTTTCAGCACGGAACACATGAACAGTTCCAGGGGGCGGCCGGGCAGCTCGTTACGTGCAACCTTGCCCTTTTTTGTGGGTACAAAAATAATAGTGTGAATCAATAAAAAATCTTATATTATCACAGTACTAATCCCTACCTTGCCGGTGGTCAGTTGGTACAGGGCGAAGCAATTTCGCAGCTCGTCCTCGCTGGCCGCGCCGGGTTTGTCGATTTTGTTGCCCAGGATCAGCACCGGGCAGTTGGACAGGGCCTCGTCCGTCAGCAGCGAGTCCAGCTCGTTCTTGCTCTCGATGAAACGGTTCCGGTCGTAGGCATCGATCAGGAACACAATGGCGTCCACCGCCGGGAAGTAGTCCTTCCAGACACGTCGGGCTAACGTTGCGAGAAAACAGGAAGAAACATACCGTTAGACTTTGAAAAGTTTCTTTGCCTTAGAATCGTGCTTACCTTGTGTGTGACCACCCAGATCGAATGTGGTGAATCTCATGTTACCGATCGACAGTTCCTCGGACGCTAAAAATTTCATTAGAAAAAAATCATTCAAATTTCACATTTGATTCTAATTTAATGATTAATGGCATTTCGGTGAAGTATACATTCTAACAGAAAGAATTTCAAATGAAAGTAATGAAAATTAAAGACGGTTAGATTAGATTAGGAAGCATGAAAGATGTTGAAAATGAGCCAAGAGCGTCATTTGAGAAAACTTTTTGCCGCACAAGACCATTTGTCCCACACCGTATTATTGTCTAGAAGAAGCAAAGTCGATAGGCTGACTTTGCATTGATCTCTACAATGATACATGGATGGATCGAAGCACGTGTTTTTCGTGTTTCGTCCGATCGGGGTACGAAAAACACGTGCTTCGATCCATCCATGTATCATTGTATAGATCAATGCAAAGTCAGCCTATCGACTTTGCTTCTTCTAGACAATAATACGGTGTGGGACAAATGGTCTAGTGCGGCAAAAAGTTTTCTCAAATCACGCTCTTGGCTCATTTTCAACATCTTTCATGCTTCCTAATCTAATCTATCCGTCTTTAATTTTCATTACTTTCATTTGAAATTCTTTCTGTTAGAATGTATACTTCACCGAAATGCCATTAATCTTTAAATTAGAATCATAAACCAGTTGTGTTAATCTGTTAACACAATTTCACATTTGGGAACTTAGGAAAGTAAACGTACTTGGATGTAACGTGGGCACGTGCTGAGCTAGCCGGTCGTCCTTGAGCATGTGCAGCAGCGTTGTTTTACCGGCATTGTCCAGCCCGAGGAAGAGCAACTTGCCGGATTTTTTCCAGAGACCTTTGAATGGAAAACGTGAGTGATTTAGTTTGACGACAGGTTTTGGTATTTTGGTTGGAGACTTACCCAAGTATCCTAGAACACCGGTGAACCAATCCCAGATGAACATTTCGCTTTTCTGTTGATTTGCTACAACTTGTGGAAACGGGACAAGGAAGTTGATTGAAGTCTATGTGCGGATCAAGATAGGAAAATCTGCAAAGAAAAGAGAATTTGTGAAAAATTAACTATTATTGGGAATATTGTAAAGAAAGCGGAATTGTTTGAGTATGTTGGGACTTGAGAGTCATATCTTCGGAGTGACAAAGCAACAGAAAACGCTTTTTAGGATAAGAAAAAAATGGATGACCAGATCATGCTGTAGGTCATCGCTATTACCAAAATAACGACCGTCGATGGGTGCAAAAATATCGATAAACTGGACGAAGGAAAGTAAAAAAATAAACCCTGAACTTTAAGCAAGTCAGGCCAAACCAGGTCAAGGCCTGATGAAAATTCGTCAAGATCCATTCGGATAAGAATTTGACATTTTATTATCTATGAACATGTCATTATTTTATAAAGCTATATCTTTTTGGCATATTTTTTTTAATTTGCGTATGACCGTGCAAAGGAAATGCGAGGTGAGTTGCATATTTTCTAAAATATCAGAAAATAATTTTTAATTCTTGAAATAAAAAATAAAATAAATCAAATAAAAAAACAAAATCATTATAAAAAGCAAGTTATTTATTTTATTTACATAGTATTCCGTCTCACGACATAACTTGACGAACATAATTCCTAAAATTCACTCAGTCCATGGAAACCGTTCTCCAATTTCTCGGGCATCCCACGTTCGCCAGATCACGCTCCACTTGGTCTAACCACCTCGCTCGTTGCGCCCCTGCTCGTCTTGTTCCTACCGGATTCGTGGCGAACACCTGTTTTGCAGGACAGTCATCCGGCATTCTCGCAACATGTCCCGCCCAGCGTATCCGGCCAGCCTTCACCACCTTCTGGATACTGGGTTCGCCGTAGAGTCGCGCGAGCTCGTGGTTCATCCTTCGCCTCCACACTCCGTTCTCCTGTACGCCGCCAAAGATGGTTCTTAACACTCGTCGCTCGAATACCCCGAGTGTACGCAGGTCCTCCTCGAGCAATATCCAAGTCTCGTGCCCGTAGAGAACAACCGGTCTAATGAGCGTCATATACAGGTTACACTTCGTGCGAGGGCTAAGTCTTCTCGACCGCAGTTGCTTGTGGAGTCCATAGTAGGCACGACTTCCGCTGATAATTCGCCTCCGGATCTCACGGCTGGTGTCATTGTCTGCGGTCACCAGTGAGCCGAGATAGATAAAGTCTTCGACTATCTCCAGCTCGTCGCCGTCGATCGTGACCTTGTTATTACTGGACAAGCGGGTTCGGTCGGTCTCGGATCCGCAGGCCAGCATGTACTTCGTCTTGGACGTATTAATCATCAACCCAATCCTTCCTGCTTCGCGTTTCAGTTTGCGGTAGATCTCCTCCACCGCCGCAGATGATCTGCCGACTATATCAATGTCATCGGCAAAGCAGATAAGTTGACTGGATCTGTTGAAAATCGTGCCCCGCATTTCGCCCACCGCTCGTCGAATAACACCTTCTAGCGCCACGTTGAACATCATGCAGGATAGACCATCACCTTGTCGAAGCCCCCTGCGCGATTCGAATGAACTCGACAATTCACCCGAGATCCGCACACAGCACTGCGTTCCATCCTTCGTAGCCTTGATCAGTCTGATCAGCTTCCCGGAAAAGCCGTTCTCGTCCATGATTTTCCATAGCTCGTTACGGTTGATCGTGTCGTATGCGGCTTTGAAGTCGATGAATAGATGGTGCGTAGGGACTTGGTGTTCCCGGCATTTTTGGAGGATTTGCCGCAAGTTAGACACATGTTTGGATTAGCTATCGGTTGTCTACGAATGAATTCTCAAATGGAGAGCCCAAATGATCGACTATAACAGTTGTAAAGTTTAAAAAATCGGCTCAGTAGTTCCTAAGATATAAGGTCATTTCTGTCTTTCTTTAAGGTTCTCAATTCAATGTTTCACTCAGACACATATGGCGCTCACAAGAATAGATCAATGACAGAATTTGTTTTGTTTGTCTTGCCTAGAGTTGTAAAAATATAAAACGTTGCTATATGAATTCATTTTATTTCATTTTTCTTCGGTGTTTCCGAATTCAACTTATTCTTCATCTCATCCCTACAATTTTCATTTAAGATAAATATGGGTTATGAGTTCGTTTGTATGAAGTTTTTAATATGATCTTCCGATTGTTGGATACCAGTCACTTAATACAGCTGTTTTTGCTCGAATCAATTCTTAGAACGTTTCAACGTTAATTCAACGTTCTCCGTTACATTAGACCTTATCAAAAGCAAAGGCAGGACATTGTTGTAAGCCATTTCAGGAACTTTTCAATACCTTACAAAACACTTCCTTCTTGTCATTTAAAATCCTCACTGATAACCAAAATTGGCACAGTGTTTATATTTACATTCTAGCCATCATCAGTTATCAACAGATGGTGCCGAACAAAGTATT